>NW_026699263.1:0-37005 GCF_030435755.1 Ochotona princeps | reverse complement strand
GCGCTGAAGTTGCCTGTGAATGTGGAGTTAGTGGCATGTGAAACCCGCATGTGGAGCATTCGTTTGTGTGGGATGCTCTACCAGGTTCATTTCAGTCCTAGCCATACAAAGGGCACTAAGCATAGAGTGTGAAAACTGAGTTTCCTTGAGAGCTGCTTGGAAGCCTGATGGTGTGTGAAGTTAGTGAGCCAAATGGAGTTGTTCTCCCATAAGAACCACTCGGCTGATCCTTCTTCAATATGCCCTTCACCAACATGCAGTGTTTCCTTGATTGAATTAGCTCTCACACCAATATTTGCGTCTAGAGCCTTTGCATTGAGGGCTATCTGAAAACGGCTGTGGCGCTGAAGTTGCCTGTGAATGTGGAGTTGGTGGCATGTGAAACCCGCATGTGGAGCATTCATTTGTGTGGGATGCTCTACCAGGTTCATTCCTAGATAATGCACTCAAAGGGCACTAAGCATAGAGTGTGAAAACTGAGTTTCCTTGAGAGCTGCTTGGAAGCCTGATGGTGTGTGAAGTTAGTGAGCCAAATGGAGTTGTTCTCCCACAAGAACCACTCGGCTGATCCTTCTTCAATATGCCATTCACCAACATGCAGTGTTTCCTTGATTGAATTAGCTCTCACACCAATATTTGCGTCTAGAGCCTTTGCATTGAGGGCTATCTGAAAACGGCTGTGGCGCTGAAGTTGCCTGTGAATGTGGAGTTGGTGGCATGTGAAACCCGCATGTGGAGCATTCGTTTGTGTGGGATGCTCTACCAGGTTCATTTCAGTCCTAGCCATACAAAGGGCACTAAGCATAGAGTGTGAAAACTGAGTTTCCTTGAGAGCTGCTTGGAAGCCTGATGGTGTGTGAAGTTAGTGAGCCAAATGGAGTTGTTCTCCCATAAGAACCACTCGGCTGATCCTTCTTCAATATGCCCTTCACCAACATGCAGTGTTTCCTTGATTGAATTAGCTCTCACACCAATATTTGCGTCTAGAGCCTTTGCATTGAGGGCTATCTGAAAACGGCTGTGGCGCTGAAGTTGCCTGTGAATGTGGAGTTGGTGGCATGTGAAACCCGCATGTGGAGCATTCATTTGTGTGGGATGCTCTACCAGGTTCATTCCTAGATAATGCACTCAAAGGGCACTAAGCATAGAGTGTGAAAACTGAGTTTCCTTGAGAGCTGCTTGGAAGCCTGATGGTGTGTGAAGTTAGTGAGCCAAATGGAGTTGTTCTCCCACAAGAACCACTCGGCTGATCCTTCTTCAATATGCCATTCACCAACATGCAGTGTTTCCTTGATTGAATTAGCTCTCACACCAATATTTGCGTCTAGAGCCTTTGCATTGAGGGCTATCTGAAAACGGCTGTGGCGCTGAAGTTGCCTGTGAATGTGGAGTTGGTGGCATGTGAAACCCGCATGTGGAGCATTCGTTTGTGTGGGATGCTCTACCAGGTTCATTTCAGTCCTAGCCATACAAAGGGCACTAAGCATAGAGTGTGAAAACTGAGTTTCCTTGAGAGCTGCTTGGAAGCCTGATGGTGTGTGAAGTTAGTGAGCCAAATGGAGTTGTTCTCCCACAAGAACCACTCGGCTGATCCTTCTTCAATATGCCCTTCACCAACATGCAGTGTTTCCTTGATTGAATTAGCTCTCACACCAATATTTGCGTCTAGAGCCTTTGCATTGAGGGCTATCTGAAAACGGCTGTGGCGCTGAAGTTGCCTGTGAATGTGGAGTTAGTGGCATGTGAAACCCGCATGTGGAGCATTCGTTTGTGTGGGATGCTCTACCAGGTTCATTTCAGTCCTAGCCATACAAAGGGCACTAAGCATAGAGTGTGAAAACTGAGTTTCCTTGAGAGCTGCTTGGAAGCCTGATGGTGTGTGAAGTTAGTGAGCCAAATGGAGTTGTTCTCCCACAAGAACCACTCGGCTGATCCTTCTTCAATATGCCCTTCACCAACATGCAGTGTTTCCTTGATTGAATTAGCTCTCACACCAATATTTGCGTCTAGAGCCTTTGCATTGAGGGCTATCTGAAAACGGCTGTGGCGCTGAACTTGCCTGTGAATGTGGAGTTGGTGGCATGTGAAACCTGCATGTGGAGCATTTGTTTGTGTGGGATGCTCTACCAGGTTCATTCCTAGATAATGCACTCAAAGGGCACTAAGCATAGAGTGTGAAAACTGAGTTTCCTTGAGAGCTGCTTGGAAGCCTGATGGTGTGTGAAGTTAGTGAGCCAAATGGAGTTGTTCTCCCACAAGAACCACTCGGCTGATCCTTCTTCAATATGCCCTTCACCAACATGCAGTGTTTCCTTGATTGAATTAGCTCTCACACCAATATTTGCGTCTAGAGCCTTTGCATTGAGGGCTATCTGAAAACGGCTGTGGCGCTGAACTTGCCTGTGAATGTGGAGTTGGTGGCATGTGAAACCCGCATGTGGAGCATTCGTTTGTGTGGGATGCTCTACCAGGTTCATTCCTAGATAATGCGCTCATAGGGCACTAAGCATAGAGTGTGGAAAACTGAGTTTCCTTGAGAGCTGCTTGGAAGCCTGATGGTGTGTGAAGTTAGTGAGCCAAATGGAGTTGTTCTCCCACAAGAACCAAACGGGTGATCCTTCTTCAATATGCCCTTCACCAACATGCAGTGTTTCCTTGATTGAATTAGCTCTCACACCAATATTTGCGTCTAGAGCCTTTGCATTGAGGGCTATCTGAAAACGGCTGTGGCGCTGAAGTTGCCTGTGAATGTGGAGTTGGTGGCATGTGAAACCCGCATGTGGAGCATTCGTTTGTGTGGGATGCTCTACCAGGTTCATTCCTAGATAATGCACTCAAAGGGCACTAAGCATAGAGTGTGAAAACTGAGTTTCCTTGAGAGCTGCTTGGAAGCCTGATGGTGTGTGAAGTTAGTGAGCCAAATGGAGTTGTTCTCCCACAAGAACCACTCGGCTGATCCTTCTTCAATATGCCCTTCACCAACATGCAGTGTTTCCTTGATTGAATTAGCTCTCACACCAATATTTGCGTCTAGAGCCTTTGCATTGAGGGCTATCTGAAAACGGCTGTGGCGCTGAAGTTGCCTGTGAATGTGGAGTTGGTGGCATGTGAAACCCGCATGTGGAGCATTCGTTTGTGTGGGATGCTCTACCAGGTTCATTCCTAGTTAATGCACTCAAAGGGCACTAAGCATAGAGTGTGAAAACTGAGTTTCCTTGAGAGCTGCTTGGAAGCCTGATGGTGTGTGAAGTTAGTGAGCCAAATGGAGTTGTTCTCCCACAAGAACCACTCGGCTGATCCTTCTTCAATATGCCCTTCACCAACATGCAGTGTTTCCTTGATTGAATTAGCTCTCACACCAATATTTGCGTCTAGAGCCTTTGCATTGAGGGCTATCTGAAAACGGCTGTGGCGCTGAAGTTGCCTGTGAATGTGGAGTTAGTGGCATGTGAAACCCGCATGTGGAGCATTCGTAAGTGTGGGATGCTCTACCAGGTTCATTTCAGTCCTAGCCATACAAAGGGCACTAAGCATAGAGTGTGAAAACTGAGTTTCCTTGAGAGCTGCTTGGAAGCCTGATGGTGTGTGAAGTTAGTGAGCCAAATGGAGTTGTTCTCCCATAAGAACCACTCGGCTGATCCTTCTTCAATATGCCCTTCACCAACATGCAGTGTTTCCTTGATTGAATTAGCTCTCACACCAATATTTGCGTCTAGAGCCTATGCATTGAGGGCTATCTGAAAACGGCTGTGGCGCTGAAGTTGCCTGTGAATGTGGAGTTAGTGGCATGTGAAACCCGCATGTGGAGCATTCATTTGTGTGGGATGCTCTACCAGGTTCATTCCTAGATAATGCACTCAAAGGGCACTAAGCATAGAGTGTGAAAACTGAGTTTCCTTGAGAGCTGCTTGGAAGCCTGATGGTGTGTGAAGTTAGTGAGCCAAATGGAGTTGTTCTCCCACAAGAACCACTCGGCTGATCCTTCTTCAATATGCCATTCACCAACATGCAGTGTTTCCTTGATTGAATTAGCTCTCACACCAATATTTGCGTCTAGAGCCTTTGCATTGAGGGCTATCTGAAAACGGCTGTGGCGCTGAAGTTGCCTGTGAATGTGGAGTTGGTGGCATGTGAAACCCGCATGTGGAGCATTCGTTTGTGTGGGATGCTCTACCAGGTTCATTTCAGTCCTAGCCATACAAAGGGCACTAAGCATAGAGTGTGAAAACTGAGTTTCCTTGAGAGCTGCTTGGAAGCCTGATGGTGTGTGAAGTTAGTGAGCCAAATGGAGTTGTTCTCCCACAAGAACCACTCGGCTGATCCTTCTTCAATATGCCCTTCACCAACATGCAGTGTTTCCTTGATTGAATTAGCTCTCACACCAATATTTGCGTCTAGAGCCTTTGCATTGAGGGCTATCTGAAAACGGCTGTGGCGCTGAAGTTGCCTGTGAATGTGGAGTTAGTGGCATGTGAAACCCGCATGTGGAGCATTCGTTTGTGTGGGATGCTCTACCAGGTTCATTTCAGTCCTAGCCATACAAAGGGCACTAAGCATAGAGTGTGAAAACTGAGTTTCCTTGAGAGCTGCTTGGAAGCCTGATGGTGTGTGAAGTTAGTGAGCCAAATGGAGTTGTTCTCCCACAAGAACCACTCGGCTGATCCTTCTTCAATATGCCCTTCACCAACATGCAGTGTTTCCTTGATTGAATTAGCTCTCACACCAATATTTGCGTCTAGAGCCTATGCATTGAGGGCTATCTGAAAACGGCTGTGGCGCTGAACTTGCCTGTGAATGTGGAGTTGGTGGCATGTGAAACCCGCATGTGGAGCATTCGTTTGTGTGGCATGCTCTACCAGGTTCATTCCTAGATAATGCACTCATAGGGCACTAAGCATAGAGTGTGAAAACTGAGTTTCGTTGAGAGCTGCTTGGAAGCCTGATGGTGTGTGAAGTTAGTGAGCCAAATGGAGTTGTTCTCCCACAAGAACCAAACGGGTGATCCTTCTTCAATATGCCCTTCACCAACATGCAGTGTTTCCTTGATTGAATTAGCTCTCACACCAATATTTGCGTCTAGAGCCTTTGCATTGAGGGCTATCTGAAAACGGCTGTGGTGCTGAAGTTGCCTGTGAATGTGGAGTTGGTGGCATGTGAAACCCGCATGTGGAGCATTCGTTTGTGTGGGATGCTCTACCAGGTTCATTTCAGTCCTAGCCATACAAAGGGCACTAAGCATAGAGTGTGAAAACTGAGTTCCTTGAGAGCTGCTTGGAAGCCTGATGGTGTGTGAAGTTAGTGAGCCAAATGGAGTTGTTCTCCCACAAGAACCACTCGGCTGATCCTTCTTCAATATGCCCTTCACCAACATGCAGTGTTTCCTTGATTGAATTAGCTCTCACACCAATATTTGCGTCTAGAGCCTTTGCATTGAGGGCTATCTGAAAACGGCTGTGGCGCTGAAGTTGCCTGTGAATGTGGAGTTGGTGGCATGTGAAACCTGCATGTGGAGCATTTGTTTGTGTGGGATGCTCTACCAGGTTCATTCCTAGATAATGCACTCAAAGGGCACTAAGCATAGAGTGTGAAAACTGAGTTTCCTTGAGAGCTGCTTGGAAGCCTGATGGTGTGTGAAGTTAGTGAGCCAAATGGAGTTGTTCTCCCACAAGAACCACTCGGCTAATCCTTCTTCAATATGCCCTTCACCAACATGCAGTGTTTCCTTGATTGAATTAGCTCTCACACCAATATTTGCGTCTAGAGCCTTTGCATTGAGGGCTATCTGAAAACGGCTGTGGCGCTGAAGTTGCCTGTGAATGTGGAGTTAATGTGGAGTTGGTGGCATGTGAAACCCGCATGTGGAGCATTCGTTTGTGTGGGATGCTCTACCAGGTACATTCCTAGATAATGCACTCATAGGGCACTAAGCATAGAGTGTGAAAACTGAGTTTCCTTGAGAGCTGCTTGGAAGCCTGATGGTGTGTGAAGTTAGTGAGCCAAATGGAGTTGTTCTCCCACAAGAACCAAACGGGTGATCCTTCTTCAATATGCCCTTCACCAACATGCAGTGTTTCCTTGATTGAATTAGCTCTCACACCAATATTTGCGTCTAGAGCCTTTGCATTGAGGGCTATCTGAAAACGGCTGTGGCGCTGAAGTTGCCTGTGAATGTGGAGTTGGTGGCATGTGAAACCCGCATGTGGAGCATTCGTTTGTGTGGGATGCTCTACCAGGTTCATTCCTAGATAATGCACTCAAAGGGCACTAAGCATAGAGTGTGAAAACTGAGTTTCCTTGAGAGCTGCTTGGAAGCCTGATGGTGTGTGAAGTTAGTGAGCCAAATGGAGTTGTTCTCCCACAAGAACCACTCGGCTGATCCTTCTTCAATATGCCCTTCACCAACATGCAGTGTTTCCTTGATATTGAAATTAGCTCTCACACCAATATTTGCGTCTAGAGCCTTTGCATTGAGGGCTATCTGAAAACGGCTGTGGCGCTGAAGTTGCCTGTGAATGTGGAGTTGGTGGCATGTGAAACCCGCATGTGGAGCATTCGTTTGTGTGGAATGCTCTACCAGGTTCATTTCAGTCCTAGCCATACAAAGGGCACTAAGCATAGAGTGTGAAAACTGAGTTTCCTTGAGAGCTGCTTGGAAGCCTGATGGTGTGTGAAGTTAGTGAGCCAAATGGAGTTGTTCTCCCACAAGAACCACTCGGCTGATCCTTCTTCAATATGCCCTTCACCAACATGCAGTGTTTCCTTGATTGAATTAGCTCTCACACCAATATTTGTGTCTAGAGCCTTTGCATTGAGGGCTATCTGAAAACGGCTGTGGCGCTGAAGTTGCCTGTGAATGTGGAGTTGGTGGCATGTGAAACCCGCATGTGGAGCATTCGTTTGTGTGGGATGCTCTACCAGGTTCATTTCAGTCCTAGCCATACAAAGGGCACTAAGCATAGAGTGTGAAAACTGAGTTTCCTTGAGAGCTGCTTGGAAGCCTGATGGTGTGTGAAGTTAGTGAGCCAAATGGGGTTGTTCTCCCACAAGAACCACTCGGCTGATCCTTCTTCAATATGCCCTTCACCAACATGCAGTGTTTCCTTGATTGAATTAGCTCTCACACCAATATTTGCGTCTAGAGCCTTTGCATTGAGGGCTATCTGAAAACGGCTGTGGCGCTGAAGTTGCCTGTGAATGTGGAGTTGGTGGCATGTGAAACCCGCATGTGGAGCATTCGTTTGTGTGGGATGCTCTACCAGGTTCATTCCTAGTTAATGCACTCAAAGGGCACTAAGCATAGAGTGTGAAAACTGAGTTTCCTTGAGAGCTGCTTGGAAGCCTGATGGTGTGTGAAGTTAGTGAGCCAAATGGGAGTTGTTCTCCCACAAGAACCACTCAGCTGAACCTTCTTCAATATGCCATTCACCAACATGCAGTGTTTCCTTGATTGAATTAGCTCTCACACCAATATTTGCGTCTAGAGCCTTTGCATTGAGGGGCTATCTGAAAACGGCTGTGGCGCTGAAGTTGCCTGTGAATGTGGAGTTGGTGGCATGTGAAACCCGCATGTGGAGCATTCGTTTGTGTGGGATGCTCTACCAGGTTCATTTCAGTCCTAGCCATACAAAGGGCACTAAGCATAGAGTGTGAAAACTGAGTTTCCTTGAGAGCTGCTTGGAAGCCTGATGGTGTGTGAAGTTAGTGAGCCAAATGGAGTTGTTCTCCCACAAGAACCACTCGGCTGATCCTTCTTCAATATGCCCTTCACCAACATGCAGTGTTTCCTTGATTGAATTAGCTCTCACACCAATATTTGCGTCTAGAGCCTTTGCATTGAGGGCTATCTGAAAACGGCTGTGGCGCTGAACTTGCCTGTGAATGTGGAGTTGGTGGCATGTGAAACCCGCATGTATAGCATTCGTTTGTGTGGGATGCTCTACCAGGTTCATTCCTAGATAATGCACTCAACGGGCACTAAGCATAGAGTGTGAAAACTGAGTTTCCTTGAGAGCTGCTTGGAAGCCTGATGGTGTGTGAAGTTAGTGAGCCAAATGGAGTTGTTCTCCCACAAGAACCACTCAGGCTGAACCTTCTTCAATATGCCATTCACCAACATGCAGTGTTTCCTTGATTGAATTAGCTCTCACACCAATATTTGCGTCTAGAGCCTTTGCATTGAGGGCTATCTGAAAACGGCTGTGGCGCTGAAGTTGCCTGTGAATGTGGAGTTGGTGGCATGTGAAACCCGCATGTGGAGCATTCGTTTGTGTGGGATGCTCTACCAGGTTCATTTCAGTCCTAGCCATACAAAGGGCACTAAGCATAGAGTGTGAAAACTGAGTTTCCTTGAGAGCTGCTTGGAAGCCTGATGGTGTGTGAAGTTAGTGAGCCAAATGGAGTTGTTCTCCCACAAGAACCACTCGGCTGATCCTTCTTCAATATGCCCTTCACCAACATGCAGTGTTTCCTTGATTGAATTAGCTCTCACACCAATATTTGCGTCTAGAGCCTTTGCATTGAGGGCTATCTGAAAACGGCTGTGGCGCTGAACTTGCCTGTGAATGTGGAGTTGGTGGCATGTGAAACCCGCATGTATAGCATTCGTTTGTGTGGGATGCTCTACCAGGTTCATTCCTAGATAATGCACTCAACGGGCACTAAGCATAGAGTGTGAAAACTGAGTTTCCTTGAGAGCTGCTTGGAAGCCTGATGGTGTGTGAAGTTAGTGAGCCAAATGGAGTTGTTCTCCCACAAGAACCACTCGGCTGATCCTTCTTCAATATGCCCTTCACCAACATGCAGTGTTTCCTTGATTGAATTAGCTCTCACACCAATATTTGCGTCTAGAGCCTTTGCATTGAGGGCTATCTGAAAACGGCTGTGGCGCTGAAGTTGCCTGTGAATGTGGAGTTGGTGGCATGTGAAACCCGCATGTGGAGCATTCGTTTGTGTGGGATGCTCTACCAGGTTCATTTCAGTCCTAGCCATACAAAGGGCACTAAGCATAGAGTGTGAAAACTGAGTTTCGTTGAGAGCTGCTTGGAAGCCTGATGGTGTGTGAAGTTAGTGAGCCAAATGGAGTTGTTCTCCCACAAGAACCACTCGGCTGATCCTTCTTCAATATGCCCTTCACCAACATGCAGTGTTTCCTTGATTGAATTAGCTCTCACACCAATATTTGCGTCTAGAGCCTTTGCATTGAGGGCTATCTGAAAACGGCTGTGGCGCTGAAGTTGCCTGTGAATGTGGAGTTGGTGGCATGTGAAACCCGCATGTGGAGCATTCGTTTGTGTGGGATGCTCTACCAGGTTCATTCCAAGATAATGCCACTCAAAGGGCACTAAGCATAGAGTGTGAAAACTGAGTTTCCTTGAGAGCTGCTTGGAAGCCTGATGGTGTGTGAAGTTAGTGAGCCAAATGGAGTTGTTCTCCCACAAGAACCACTCGGCTGATCCTTCTTCAATATGCCCTTCACCAACATGCAGTGTTTCCTTGATTGAATTAGCTCTCACACCAATATTTGCGTCTAGAGCCTTTGCATTGAGGGCTATCTGAAAACGGCTGTGGCGCTGAAGTTGCCTGTGAATGTGGAGTTGGTGGCATGTGAAACCCGCATGTGGAGCATTCGTTTGTGTGGGATGCTCTACCAGGTTCATTTCAGTCCTAGCCATACAAAGGGCACTAAGCATAGAGTGTGAAAACTGAGTTTCCTTGAGAGCTGCTTGGAAGCCTGATGGTGTGTGAAGTTAGTGAGCCAAATGGAGTTGTTCTCCCACAAGAACCACTCGGCTGATCCTTCTTCAATATGCCCTTCACCAACATGCAGTGTTTCCTTGATTGAATTAGCTCTCACACCAATATTTGCGTCTAGAGCCTTTGCATTGAGGGCTATATGAAAACGGCTGTGGCGCTGAAGTTGCCTGAGAATGTGGAGTTGGTGGCATGTGAAACACGCATGTGGAGCATTCGTTTGTGTGGGATGCTGACCAAGCTTCATTTCAGTCCTAGGCACACAAATGGCACTAAGCATAGAGTGTGAAAACTGAGTTTCCTTGAGAGCTGCTTGGAAGCCTGATGGTGTGTGAAGTTAGTGAGCCAAATGGAGTTGTTCTCCCACAAGAACCACTCGGTTGATCCTTCTTCAATATGCCCTTCACCAACATGCAGTGTTTCCTTGATTGAATTAGCTCTCACACCAATATTTGCGTCTAGAGCCTTTGCATTGAGGGCTATCTGAAAACGGCTGTGGCACTGAAGTTGCCTGTGAATGTGGAGTTGGTGGCATGTGAAACCCGCATGTGGAGCATTCGTTTGTGTGGGATGCTCTACCAGGTTCATTTCAGTAATAGCCATAGAAAGGCACTAAGCATAGAGTGTGAAAACTGAGTTTCCTTGAGAGCTGCTTGGAAGCCTGATGGTGTGTGAAGTTAGTCAGCCAAATGGAGTTGTTCTCCCACAAGAACCACTCGGCTGATCCTTCTTCAATATGCCCTTCACCAACATGCAGTGTTTCCTTGATTGAATTAGCTCTCACACCAATATTTGCGTCTAGAGCCTTTGCATTGAGGGCTATCTGAAAACGGCTGTGGCGCTGAAGTTGCCTGTGAATGTGGAGTTGGTGGCATGTGAAACCCGCATGTGGAGCATTCGTTTGTGTGGGATGCTCTACCAGGTTCATTTCAGTCCTAGCCATACAAAGGGCACTAAGCATAGAGTGTGAAAACTGAGTTTCCTTGAGAGCTGCTTGGAAGCCTGATGGTGTGTGAAGTTAGTGAGCCAAATGGAGTTGTTCTCCCACAAGAACCACTCGGCTGATCCTTCTTCAATATGCCCTTCACCAACATGCAGTGTTTCCTTGATTGAATTAGCTCTCACACCAATATTTGCGTCTAGAGCCTTTGCATTGAGGGCTATCTGAAAACGGCTGTGGCGCTGAAGTTGCCTGTGAATGTGGAGTTGGTGGCATGTGAAACCCGCATGTGGAGCATTCGTTTGTGTGGGATGCTCTACCAGGTTCATTCCTAGATAATGTACTCAAAGGGCACTAAGCATAGTGTGTGAAAACTGAGTTTCCTTGAGAGCTGCTTGGAAGCCTGATGGTGTGTGAAGTTAGTGAGCCAAATGGAGTTGTTCTCCCACAAGAACCACTCGGCTGATCCTTCTTCAATATGCCCTTCACCAACATGCAGTGTTTCCTTGATTGAATTAGCTCTCACACCACTTTTTGCGTCTAGAGCCTTTGCATTGAGCGCTATCTGCAAACGGCTGTGGCGCTGAAGTTGCCTGTGAATGTGGAGTTGGTGGCATGTGAAACCCGCATGTGGAGCATTCGTTTGTGTGGGATGCTGACCAAGCTTCATTTCAGTCCTAGGCACACAAAGGGCACTAAGCATAGAGTGTGAAAACTGAGTTTCCTTGAGAGCTGCTTGGAAGCCTGATGGTGTGTGAAGTTAGTGAGCCAAATGGAGTTGTTCTCCCACAAGAACCACTCGGCTGATCCTTCTTCAATATGCCCTTCACCAACATGCAGTATTTCCTTGATTGAATTAGCTCTCACACCAATATTTGCGTCTAGAGCCTTTGCATTGAGGGCTATCTGAAAACGGCTGTGGCGCTGAAGTTGCCTGTGAATGTGGAGTTGGTGGCATGTGAAACCCGCATGTGGAGCATTCGTTTGTGTGGGATGCTCTACCAGGTTCATTCCTAGATAATGCACTCAAAGGGCACTAAGCATAGAGTGTGAAAACTGAGTTTCCTTGAGAGCTGCTTGGAAGCCTGATGGTGTGTGAAGTTAGTGAGCCAAAAGGAGTTGTTCTCCCACAAGAACCACTTGGCTAATCCTTCTTCAATATGCCCTTCACCAACATGCAGTGTTTCCTTGATTGAATTAGCTCTCACACCAATATTTGCGTCTAGAGCCTTTGCATTGAGGGCTATCTGAAAACGGCTGTGGCGCTGAAGTTGCCTGTGAATGTGGAGTTGGTGGCATGTGAAACCCGCATGTGGAGCATTCGTTTGTGTGGGATGCTCTACCAGGTTCATTTCAGTCGTAGCCATACAAAGGGCACTAAGCATAGAGTGTGAAAACTGAGTTTCCTTGAGAGCTGCTTGGAAGCCTGATGGTGTGTGAAGTTAGTGAGCCAAATGGAGTTGTTCTCCCACAAGAACCACTCGGCTGATCCTTCTTCAATATGCCCTTCACCAACATGCAGTGTTTCCTTGATTGAATTAGCTCTCACACCAATATTTGCGTCTAGAGCCTTTGCATTGAGGGCTATCTGAAAACGGCTGTGGCGCTGAAGTTGCCTGTGAATGTGGAGTTGGTGGCATGTGAAACCCGCATGTGGAGCATTCGTTTGTGTGGGATGCTCTACCAGGTTCATTCCTAGATAATGCACTCAAAGGGCACTAAGCATAGAGTGTGAAAACTGAGTTTCGTTGAGAGCTGCTTGGAAGCCTGATGGTGTGTGAAGTTAGTGAGCCAAATGGAGTTGTTCTCCCACAAGAACCACTCGGCTGATCCTTCTTCAATATGCCCTTCACCAACATGCAGTGTTTCCTTGATTGAATTAGCTCTCACACCAATATTTGCGTCTAGAGCCTTTGCATTGAGGGCTATCTGAAAACGGCTGTGGCACTGAAGTTGCCTGTGAATGTGGAGTTGGTGGCATGTGAAACCCGCATGTGGAGCATTCGTTTGTGTGGGATGCTCTACCAGGTTCATTTCAGTAATAGCCATACGAAAGGCACTAAGCATAGAGTGTGAAAACTGAGTTTCCTTGAGAGCTGCTTGGAAGCCTGATGGTGTGTGAAGTTAGTCAGCCAAATGAAGTTGTTCTCCCACAAGAACCACTCGGCTGATCCTTCTTCAATATGCCCTTCACCAACATGCAGTGTTTCCTTGATTGAATTAGCTCTCACACCAATATTTGCGTCTAGAGCCTTTGCATTGAGGGCTATCTGAAAACGGCTGTGGCGCTGAAGTTGCCTGAGAATGTGGAGTTGGTGGCATGTGAAACCCGCATGTGGAGCATTCGTTTGTGTGGGATGCTCTACCAGGTTCATTTCAGTCCTAGCCATACAAAGGGCACTAAGCATAGAGTGTGAAAAGTGAGTTTCCTTGAGAGCTGCTTGGAAGCCTGATGGTGTGTGAAGTTAGTGAGCCAAATGGAGTTGTTCTCCCACAAGAACCACTCGGCTGATCCTTCTTCAATATGCCCTTCACCAACATGCAGTGTTTCCTTGATTGAATTAGCTCTCACACCAATATTTGCGTCTAGAGCCTTTGCATTGAGGGCTATCTGAAAACGGCTGTGGCGCTGAAGTTGCCTGTGAATGTGGAGTTGGTGGCATGTGAAACCCGCATGTGGAGCATTCGTTTGTGTGGGATGCTCTACCAGGTTCATTCCTAGATAATGTACTCAAAGGGCACTAAGCATAGTGTGTGAAAACTGAGTTTCCTTGAGAGCTGCTTGGAAGCCTGATGGTGTGTGAAGTTAGTGAGCCAAATGGAGTTGTTCTCCCACAAGAACCACTCGGCTGATCCTTCTTCAATATGCCCTTCACCAACATGCAGTGTTTCCTTGATTGAATTAGCTCTCACACCACTTTTTGCGTCTAGAGCCTTTGCATTGAGCGCTATCTGCAAACGGCTGTGGCGCTGAAGTTGCCTGTGAATGTGGAGTTGGTGGCATGTGAAACCCGCATGTGGAGCATTCGTTTGTGTGGGATGCTGACCAAGCTTCATTTCAGTCCTAGGCACACAAAGGGCACTAAGCATAGAGTGTGAAAACTGAGTTTCCTTGAGAGCTGCTTGGAAGCCTGATGGTGTGTGAAGTTAGTGAGCCAAATGGAGTTGTTCTCCCACAAGAACCACTCGGCTGATCCTTCTTCAATATGCCCTTCACCAACATGCAGTATTTCCTTGATTGAATTAGCTCTCACACCAATATTTGCGTCTAGAGCCTTTGCATTGAGGCTATCTGAAAACGGCTGTGGCGCTGAAGTTGCCTGTGAATGTGGAGTTGGTGGCATGTGAAACCCGCATGTGGAGCATTCGTTTGTGTGGGATGCTCTACCAGGTTCATTCCTAGATAATGCACTCAAAGGGCACTAAGCATAGAGTGTGAAAACTGAGTTTCCTTGAGAGCTGCTTGGAAGCCTGATGGTGTGTGAAGTTAGTGAGCCAAAAGGAGTTGTTCTCCCACAAGAACCACTTGGCTAATCCTTCTTCAATATGCCCTTCACCAACATGCAGTGTTTCCTTGATTGAATTAGCTCTCACACCAATATTTGCGTCTAGAGCCTTTGCATTGAGGGCTATCTGAAAACGGCTGTGGCGCTGAAGTTGCCTGTGAATGTGGAGTTGGTGGCATGTGAAACCCGCATGTGGAGCATTCGTTTGTGTGGGATGCTCTACCAGGTTCATTTCAGTCCTAGGCACTCAAAGGGCACTAAGCATAGAGTGTGAAAACTGAGTTTCCTTGAGAGCTGCTTGGAAGCCTGATGGTGTGTGAAGTTAGTGAGCCAAATGGAGTTGTTCTCCCACAAGAACCACTCGGCTGATCCTTCTTCAATATGCCCTTCACCAACATGCAGTGTTTCCTTGATTGAATTAGCTCTCACACCAATATTTGCGTCTAGAGCCTTTGCATTGAGGGCTATCTGAAAACGGCTGTGGTGCTGAAGTTGCCTGCGAATGTGGAGTTGGTGGCATGTGAAACCCGCATGTGGAGCATTCGTTTGTGTGGGATGCTCTACCAGGTTCATTCCTAGTTAATGCACTCAAAGGACACTAAGCATAGAGTGTGAAAACTGAGTTTCCTTGAGAGCTGCTTGGAAGCCTGATGGTGTGTGAAGTTAGTGAGCCAAATGGAGTTGTTCTCCCACAAGAACCACTCGGCTGATCCTTCTTCAATATGCCCTTCACCAACATGCAGTGTTTCCTTGATTGAATTAGCTCTCACACCAATATTTGCGTCTAGAGCCTTTGCATTGAGGGCTATCTGAAAACGGCTGTGGCGCTGAAGTTGCCTGTGAATGTGGAGTTGGTGGCATGTGAAACCTGCATGTGGAGCATTCGTTTGTGTGGGATGCTCTACCAGGTTCATTCCTGATAATGCACTCAAAGGGCACTAAGCATAGAGTGTGAAAACTGAGTTTCCTTGAGAGCTGCTTGGAAGCCTGATGGTGTGTGAAGTTAGTGAGCCAAATGGAGTTGTTCTCCCACAAGAACCACTCGGCTAATCCTTCTTCAATATGCCCTTCACCAACATGCAGTGTTTCCTTGATTGAATTAGCTCTCACACCAATATTTGCGTCTAGAGCCTTTGCATTGAGGGCTATCTGAAAACGGCTGTGGCGCTGAAGTTGCCTGTGAATGTGGAGTTAGTGGCATGTGAAACCCGCATGTGGAGCATTCGTTTGTGTGGGATGCTCTACCAGGTTCATTTCAGTCCTAGCCATACAAAGGGCACTAAGCATAGAGTGTGAAAACTGAGTTTCCTTGAGAGCTGCTTGGAAGCCTGATGGTGTGTGAAGTTAGTGAGCCAAATGGAGTTGTTCTCCCACAAGAACCACTCGGCTAATCCTTCTTCAATATGCCCTTCACCAACATGCAGTGTTTCCTTGATTGAATTAGCTCTCACACCAATATTTGCGTCTAGAGCCTTTGCATTGAGGGCTATCTGAAAACGGCTGTGGTGCTGAAGTTGCCTGTGAATGTGGAGTTAGTGGCATGTGAAACCCGCATGTGGAGCATTCGTTTGTGTGGGATGCTCTACCAGGTTCATTTCAGTCCTAGCCATACAAAGGGCACTAAGCATAGAGTGTGAAAACTGAGTTTCCTTGAGAGCTGCTTGGAAGCCTGATGGTGTGTGAAGTTAGTGAGCCAAATGGAGTTGTTCTCCCACAAGAACCACTCGGCTGATCCTTCTTCAATATGCCCTTCACCAACATGCAGTGTTTCCTTGATTGAATTAGCTCTCACACCAATATTTGCGTCTAGAGCCTTTGCATTGAGGGCTATCTGAAAACGGCTGTGGCGCTGAAGTTGCCTGTGAATGTGGAGTTGGTGGCATGTGAAACCCGCATGTGGAGCATTCATTTGTGTGGGATGCTCTACCAGGTTCATTCCTAGATAATGCACTCAAAGGGCACTAAGCATAGAGTGTGAAAACTGAGTTTCCTTGAGAGCTGCTTGGAAGCCTGATGGAGTGTGAAGTTAGTGAGCCAAATGGAGTTGTTCTCCCACAAGAACCACTCGGCTGATCCTTCTTCAATATGCCATTCACCAACATGCAGTGTTTCCTTGATTGAATTAGCTCTCACACCAATATTTGCGTCTAGAGCCTTTGCATTGAGGGCTATCTGAAAACGGCTGTGGCGCTGAAGTTGCCTGTGAATGTGGAGTTGGTGGCATGTGAAACCCGCATGTGGAGCATTCGTTTGTGTGGGATGCTCTACCAGGTTCATTTCAGTCCTAGCCATAAAGGGCACTAAGTATAGAGTGTGAAAACTGAGTTTCCTTGAGAGCTGCTTGGAAGCCTGATGGTGTGTGAAGTTAGTGAGCCAAATGGAGTTGTTCTCCCACAAGAACCACTCGGCTGATCCTTCTTCAATATGCCCTTCACCAACATGCAGTGTTTCCTTGATTGAATTAGCTCTCACACCAATATTTGCGTCTAGAGCCTTTGCATTGAGGGCTATCTGAAAACGGCTGTGGCGCTGAAGTTGCCTGTGAATGTGGAGTTGGTGGCATGTGAAACCTGCATGTGGAGCATTCGTTTGTGTGGGATGCTCTACCAGGTTCATTCCTAGATAATGCACTCAAAGGGCACTAAGCATAGAGTGTGAAAACTGAGTTTCCTTGAGAGCTGCTTGGAAGCCTGATGGTGTGTGAAGTTAGTGAGCCAAATGGAGTTGTTCTCCCACAAGAAGCACTCGGCTAATCCTTCTTCAATATGCCCTTCACCAACATGCAGTGTTTCGTTGATTGAATTAGCTCTCACACCAATATTTGCGTCTAGAGCCTTTGCATTGAGGGCTATCTGAAAACGGCTGTGGCGCTGAAGTTGCCTGTGAATGTGGAGTTGGTGGCATGTGAAACCCGCATGTGGAGCATTCGTTTGTGTGGGATGCTCTACCAGGTTCATTCCTAGATAATGCACTCAAAGGGCACTAAGCATAGAGTGTGAAAACTGAGTTTCCTTGAGAGCTGCTTGGAAGCCTGATGGTGTGTGAAGTTAGTGAGCCAAATGGAGTTGTTCTCCCACAAGAACCACTCGGCTGATCCTTCTTCAATATGCCCTTCACCAACATGCAGTGTTTCCTTGATTGAATTAGCTCTCACACCAATATTTGCGTCTAGAGCCTTTGCATTGAGGGCTATCTGAAAACGGCTGTGGCGCTGAAGTTGCCTGTGAATGTGGAGTTGGTGGCATGTGAAACCCGCATGTGGAGCATTCGTTTGTGTGGGATGCTCTACCAGGTTCATTTCAGTCCTAGGCACTCAAAGGGCACTAAGCATAGAGTGTGAAAACTGAGTTTCCTTGAGAGCTGCTTGGAAGCCTGATGGTGTGTGAAGTTAGTGAGCCAAATGGAGTTGTTCTCCCACAAGAACCACTCGGCTGATCCTTCTTCAATATGCCCTTCACCAACATGCAGTGTTTCCTTGATTGAATTAGCTCTCACACCAATATTTGCGTCTAGAGCCTTTGCATTGAGGGCTATCTGAAAACGGCTGTGGTGCTGAAGTTGCCTGCGAATGTGGAGTTGGTGGCATGTGAAACCCGCATGTGGAGCATTCGTTTGTGTGGGATGCTCTACCAGGTTCATTCCTAGTTAATGCACTCAAAGGACACTAAGCATAGAGTGTGAAAACTGAGTTTCCTTGAGAGCTGCTTGGAAGCCTGATGGTGTGTGAAGTTAGTGAGCCAAATGGAGTTGTTCTCCCACAAGAACCACTCGGCTGATCCTTCTTCAATATGCCCTTCACCAACATGCAGTGTTTCCTTGATTGAATTAGCTCTCACACCAATATTTGCGTCTAGAGCCTTTGCATTGAGGGCTATCTGAAAACGGCTGTGGCGCTGAAGTTGCCTGTGAATGTGGAGTTGGTGGCATGTGAAACCTGCATGTGGAGCATTCGTTTGTGTGGGATGCTCTACCAGGTTCATTCCTGATAATGCACTCAAAGGGCACTAAGCATAGAGTGTGAAAACTGAGTTTCCTTGAGAGCTGCTTGGAAGCCTGATGGTGTGTGAAGTTAGTGAGCCAAATGGAGTTGTTCTCCCACAAGAACCACTCGGCTAATCCTTCTTCAATATGCCCTTCACCAACATGCAGTGTTTCCTTGATTGAATTAGCTCTCACACCAATATTTGCGTCTAGAGCCTTTGCATTGAGGGCTATCTGAAAACGGCTGTGGCGCTGAAGTTGCCTGTGAATGTGGAGTTAGTGGCATGTGAAACCCGCATGTGGAGCATTCGTTTGTGTGGGATGCTCTACCAGGTTCATTTCAGTCCTAGCCATACAAAGGGCACTAAGCATAGAGTGTGAAAACTGAGTTTCCTTGAGAGCTGCTTGGAAGCCTGATGGTGTGTGAAGTTAGTGAGCCAAATGGAGTTGTTCTCCCACAAGAACCACTCGGCTAATCCTTCTTCAATATGCCCTTCACCAACATGCAGTGTTTCCTTGATTGAATTAGCTCTCACACCAATATTTGCGTCTAGAGCCTTTGCATTGAGGGCTATCTGAAAACGGCTGTGGTGCTGAAGTTGCCTGTGAATGTGGAGTTAGTGGCATGTGAAACCCGCATGTGGAGCATTCGTTTGTGTGGGATGCTCTACCAGGTTCATTTCAGTCCTAGCCATACAAAGGGCACTAAGCATAGAGTGTGAAAACTGAGTTTCCTTGAGAGCTGCTTGGAAGCCTGATGGTGTGTGAAGTTAGTGAGCCAAATGGAGTTGTTCTCCCACAAGAACCACTCGGCTGATCCTTCTTCAATATGCCCTTCACCAACATGCAGTGTTTCCTTGATTGAATTAGCTCTCACACCAATATTTGCGTCTAGAGCCTTTGCATTGAGGGCTATCTGAAAACGGCTGTGGCGCTGAAGTTGCCTGTGAATGTGGAGTTGGTGGCATGTGAAACCCGCATGTGGAGCATTCATTTGTGTGGGATGCTCTACCAGGTTCATTCCTAGATAATGCACTCAAAGGGCACTAAGCATAGAGTGTGAAAACTGAGTTTCCTTGAGAGCTGCTTGGAAGCCTGATGGAGTGTGAAGTTAGTGAGCCAAATGGAGTTGTTCTCCCACAAGAACCACTCGGCTGATCCTTCTTCAATATGCCATTCACCAACATGCAGTGTTTCCTTGATTGAATTAGCTCTCACACCAATATTTGCGTCTAGAGCCTTTGCATTGAGGGCTATCTGAAAACGGCTGTGGCGCTGAAGTTGCCTGTGAATGTGGAGTTGGTGGCATGTGAAACCCGCATGTGGAGCATTCGTTTGTGTGGGATGCTCTACCAGGTTCATTTCAGTCCTAGCCATAAAGGGCACTAAGTATAGAGTGTGAAAACTGAGTTTCCTTGAGAGCTGCTTGGAAGCCTGATGGTGTGTGAAGTTAGTGAGCCAAATGGAGTTGTTCTCCCACAAGAACCACTCGGCTGATCCTTCTTCAATATGCCCTTCACCAACATGCAGTGTTTCCTTGATTGAATTAGCTCTCACACCAATATTTGCGTCTAGAGCCTTTGCATTGAGGGCTATCTGAAAACGGCTGTGGCGCTGAAGTTGCCTGTGAATGTGGAGTTGGTGGCATGTGAAACCTGCATGTGGAGCATTCGTTTGTGTGGGATGCTCTACCAGGTTCATTCCTAGATAATGCACTCAAAGGGCACTAAGCATAGAGTGTGAAAACTGAGTTTCCTTGAGAGCTGCTTGGAAGCCTGATGGTGTGTGAAGTTAGTGAGCCAAATGGAGTTGTTCTCCCACAAGAAGCACTCGGCTAATCCTTCTTCAATATGCCCTTCACCAACATGCAGTGTTTCGTTGATTGAATTAGCTCTCACACCAATATTTGCGTCTAGAGCCTTTGCATTGAGGGCTATCTGAAAACGGCTGTGGCGCTGAAGTTGCCTGTGAATGTGGAGTTGGTGGCATGTGAAACCCGCATGTGGAGCATTCGTTTGTGTGGGATGCTCTACCAGGTTCATTCCTAGATAATGCACTCAAAGGGCACTAAGCATAGAGTGTGAAAACTGAGTTTCCTTGAGAGCTGCTTGGAAGCCTGATGGTGTGTGAAGTTAGTGAGCCAAATGGAGTTGTTCTCCCACAAGAACCACTCGGCTGATCCTTCTTCAATATGCCCTTCACCAACATGCAGTGTTTCCTTGATTGAATTAGCTCTCACACCAATATTTGCGTCTAGAGCCTTTGCATTGAGGGCTATCTGAAAACGGCTGTGGCGCTGAAGTTGCCTGTGAATGTGGAGTTGGTGGCATGTGAAACCCGCATGTGGAGCATTCGTTTGTGTGGGATGCTCTACCAGGTTCATTTCAGTCCTAGCCATACAAAGGGCACTAAGCATAGAGTGTGAAAACTGAGTTTCCTTGAGAGCTGCTTGGAAGCCTGATGGTGTGTGAAGTTAGTGAGCCAAATGGAGTTGTTCTCCCACAAGAACCACTCGGCTAATCCTTCTTCAATATGCCCTTCACCAACATGCAGTGTTTCCTTTATTGAATTAGCTCTCACACCAATATTTGCGTCTAGAGCCTTTGCATTGAGGGCTATCTGAAAACGGCTGTGGCGCTGAAGTTGCCTGTGAATGTGGAGTTGGTGGCATGTGAAACCCGCATGTGGAGCATTCGTTTGTGTGGGATGCTCTACCAGGTTCATTTCAGTCCTATCCATACAAAGGGCACTAAGCATAGAGTGTGAAAACTGAGTTTCCTTGAGAGCTGCTTGGAAGCCTGATGGTGTGTGAAGTTAGTGAGCCAAATGGAGTTGTTCTCCCACAAGAACCACTCGGCTGATCCTTCTTCAATATGCCCTTCACCAACATGCATTGTTTCGTTGATTGAATTACCTCTCACACCAATATTTGCGTCTAGAGCCTTTGCATTGAGGGCTATCTGAAAACGGCTGTGGCGCTGAAGTTGCCTGTGAATGTGGAGTTGGTGGAATGTGAAACCTGCATGTGGAGCATTCGTTTGTGTTGGATGCTCACCAAGCTTCATTTCAGTCCTAGCCATACAAAGGGCACTAAGCATAGAGTGTGAAAAGTGAGTTTCCTTGAGAGCTGCTTGGAAGCCTGATGGTGTGTGAAGTTAGTGAGCCAAATGGAGTTGTTCTCCCACAAGAACCACTCGGCTGATCCTTCTTCAATATGCCCTTCACCAACATGCAGTGTTTCCTTGATTGAATTAGCTCTCACACCAATATTTGCGTCTAGAGCCTTTGCATTGAGGGCTATCTGAAAACGGCTGTGGCGCTGAAGTTGCCTGTGAATGTGGAGTTGGTGGCATGTGAAACCCGCATGTGGAGCATTCGTTTGTGTGGGATGCTCTACCAGGTTCATTCCTAGATAATGCACTCAAAGGGCACTAAGCATAGAGTGTGAAAATTGAGTTTCCTTGAGAGCTGCTTGGAAGCCTGATGGTGTGTGAAGTTAGTGAGCCAAATGGAGTTGTTCTCCCACAAGAACCACTCGGCTGATCCTTCTTCAATATGCCCTTCACCAACATGCAGTGTTTCCTTGATTGAATTAGCTCTCACACCAATATTTGCGTCTAGAGCCTTTGCATTGAGGGCTATCTGAAAACGGCTGTAGCGCTGAAGTTGCCTGTGAATGTGGAGTTGGTGGAATGTGAAACCTACATGTGGAGCATTCGTTTGTGTTGGATGCTCACCAAGCTTCATTTCAGTCCTAGGTACTCAAAGGGCACTAAGCATAGAGTGTGAAAACTGAGTTTCCTTGAGAGCTGCTTGGAAGCCTGATGGTGTGTGAAGTTAGTGAGCCAAATGGAGTTGTTCTCCCACAAGAACCACTCGTCTGATCCTTCTTCAATATGCCCTTCACCAACATGCAGTGTTTCCTTGATTGAATTAGCTCTCACACCAATATTTGTGTCTAGAGCCTTTGCATTGAGGGCTATCTGAAAACGGCTGTGGAGCTGAAGTTGCCTGTGAATGTGGAGTTGGTGGCATGTGAAACCCGCATGTGGAGCATTCGTTTGTGTGGGATGCTCTACCAGGTTCATTCCTAGATAATGCACTCAAAGGGCACTAAGCATAGAGTGTGAAAACTGAGTTTCCTTGAGAGCTGCTTGGAAGCCTGATGGTGTGTGAAGTTAGTGAGCCAAATGGAGTTGTTCTCCCACAAGAACCACTCGGCTGATCCTTCTTCAATATGCCCTTCACCAACATGCAGTGTTTCCTTGATTGAATTAGCTCTCACACCAATATTTGTGTCTAGAGCCTTTGCATTGAGGGCTATCTGAAAACGGCTGTGGAGCTGAAGTTGCCTGTGAATGTGGAGTTGGTGGCATGTGAAACCCGCATGTGGAGCATTCGTTTGTGTGGGATGCTCTACCAGGTTCATTCCTAGATAATGCACTCAAAGGGCACTAAGCATAGAGTGTGAAAACTGAGTTTCCTTGAGAGCTGCTTGGAAGCCTGATGGTGTGTGAAGTTAGTGAGCCAAATGGAGTTGTTCTCCCACAAGAACCACTCGGCTGATCCTTCTTCAATATGCCCTTCACCAACATGCAGTGTTTCCTTGATTGAATTAGCTCTCACACCAATATTTGCATCTAGAACCTTTGCATTGAGGGCTATCTGAAAACGGCTGTGGCGCTGAAGTTGCCTGTTAATGTGGAGTTGGTGGCATGTGAAACCCGCATGTGGAGCATTCGTTTGTGTGGGATGCTCTACCAGGTTCATTTCAGTCCTAGGTACTCAAAGGGCACTAAGCATAGAGTGTGAAAACTGAGTTTCGTTGAGAGCTGCTTGGAAGCCTGATGGTGTGTGAAGTTAGTGAGCCAAATGGAGTTGTTCTCCCACAAGAACCACTCGGCTGATCCTTCTTCAATATGCCCTTCACCAACATGCAGTGTTTCCTTGATTGAATTAGCTCTCACACCAATATTTGCGTCTAGAGCCTTTGCATTGAGGGCTATCTGAAAACGGCTGTGGCGCTGAAGTTGCCTGTGAATGTGGAGTTGGTGGCATGTGAAACCCGCATGTGGAGCATTCGTTTGTGTTGGATGCTCACCAAGCTTCATTTCAGTCCTAGGTACTCAAAGGGCACTAAGCATAGAGTGTGAAAAGTGAGTTTCCTTGAGAGCTGCTTGGAAGCCTGATGGTGTGTGAAGTTAGTGAGCCAAATGGAGTTGTTCTCCCACAAGAACCACTCGGCTGATCCTTCTTCAATATGCCCTTCACCAACATGCAGTGTTTCCTTGATTGAATTAGCTCTCACACCAATATTTGCGTCTAGAGCCTTTGCATTGAGGGCTATCTGAAAACGGCTGTGGCGCTGAAGTTGCCTGTGAATGTGGAGTTGGTGGCATGTGAAACCCGCATGTGGAGCATTCGTTTGTGTGGGATGCTCACCAAGCTTCATTTCAGTCCTAGGTACTCAAAGGGCACTAAGCATAGAGTGTGAAAACTGAGTTTCCTTGAGAGCTGCTTGGAAGCCTGATGGTGTGTGAAGTTAGTGAGCCAAATGGAGTTGTTCTCCCACAAGAACCACTCGGCTGATCCTTCTTCAATATGCCCTTCACCAACATGCAGTGTTTTCTTGATTGAATTAGCTCTCACACCAATATTTGCGTCTAGAGCCTTTGCATTGAGGGCTATCTGAAAACGGCTGTGGCGCTGAAGTTGCCTGTGAATGTGGAGTTGGTGGCATGTGAAACCCGCATGTGGAGCATTCGTTTGTGTGGGATGCTCTACCAGGTTCATTCCTAGATAATGCACTCAAAGGGCACTAAGCATAGAGTGTGAAAACTCAGTTTCCTTGAGAGCTGCTTGGAAGTCTGATGGTGTGTGAAGTTAGTGAGCCAAATGGAGTTGTTCTCCCACAAAAAACCACTCGGCCGATCCTTCTTCAATATGCCCTTCACCAACATGCAGTGTTTCCTTGATTGAATTAGCTCTCACACCAATATTTGCGTCTAGAGCCTTTGCATTGAGGGCTATCTGAAAACGGCTGTGGCGCTGAAGTTGCCTGTGAATGTGGAGTTGGTGGCATGTGAAACCCGCATGTGGAGCATTCGTTTGTGTTGGATGCTCACCAAGCTTCATTTCAGTCCTAGGTACTCAAAGGGCACTAAGCATAGAGTGTGAAAATTGAGTTTCCTTGAGAGCTGCTTGGAAGCCTAATGGTGTGTGAAGTTAGTGAGCCAAATGGAGTTGTTCTCCCACAAGAACCACTCGTCTGATCCTTCTTCAATATGCCCTTCACCAACATGCAGTGTTTCCTTGATTGAATTAGCTCTCACACCAATATTTGTGTCTAGAGCCTTTGCATTGAGGGCTATCTGAAAACGGCTGTGGAGCTGAAGTTGCCTGTGAATGTGGAGTTGGTGGCATGTGAAACCCGCATGTGGAGCATTCGTTTGTGTGGGATGCTCTACCAGGTTCATTCCTAGATAATGCACTCAAAGGGCACTAAGCATAGAGTGTGAAAACTGAGTTTCCTTGAGAGCTGCTTGGAAGCCTGATGGTGTGTGAAGTTAGTGAGCCAAATGGAGTTGTTCTCCCACAAGAACCACTCGGCTGATCCTTCTTCAATATGCCCTTCACCAACATGCAGTGTTTCCTTGATTGAATTAGCTCTCACACCAATATTTGTGTCTAGAGCCTTTGCATTGAGGGCTATCTGAAAACGGCTGTGGCGCTGAAGTTGCCTGTGAATGTGGAGTTGGTGGCATGTGAAACCCGCATGTGGAGCATTCGTTTGTGTGGGATGCTCTACCAGGTTCATTTCAGTCCTAGGTACTCAAAGGGCACTAAGCATAGAGTGTGAAAACTGAGTTTCCTTGAGAGCTGCTTGGAAGCCTGATGGTGTGTGAAGTTAGTGAGCCAAATGGAGTTGTTCTCCCACAAGAACCACTCGGCTGATCCTTCTTCAATATGCCCTTCACCAACATGCAGTGTTTCCTTGATTGAATTAGCTCTCACACCAATATTTGCATCTAGAGCCTTTGCATTGAGGGCTATCTGAAAACGGCTGTGGCGCTGAACTTGCTTGTGAATGTGGAGTTGGTGGCATGTGAAACCCGCATGTGGAGCATTTGTTTGTGTGGGATGCTCTACCAGGTTCATTCCTAGATAATGCACTCAAAGGGCACTAAGCATAGAGTGTGAAAACTGAGTTTCCTTGAGAGCTGCTTGGAAGCCTGATGGTGTGTGAAGTTAGTGAGCCAAATGGAGTTGTTCTCCCACAAGAACCACTCGTCTGATCCTTCTTCAATATGCCCTTCACCAACATGCAGTGTTTCCTTGATTGAATTAGCTCTCACACCAATATTTGTGTCTAGAGCCTTTGCATTGAGGGCTATCTGAAAACGGCTGTGGCGCTGAAGTTGCCTGTTAATGTGGAGTTGGTGGCATGTGAAACCCGCATGTGGAGCATTCGTTTGTGTGGGATGCTCTACCAGGTTCATTTCAGTCCTAGGTACTCAAAGGGCACTAAGCATAGAGTGTGAAAACTGAGTTTCCTTGAGAGCTGCTTGGAAGCCTGATGGTGTGTGAAGTTAGTGAGCCAAATGGAGTTGTTCTCCCACAAGAACCACTCGGCTGATCCTTCTTCAATATGCCCTTCACCAACATGCAGTGTTTCCTTGATTGAATTAGCTCTCACACCGATATTTGCGTCTAGAGCCTTTGCATTGAAGGCTATCTGAAAACGGCTGTGGTGCTGAAGTTGCCTGTGAATGTGGAGTTGGTGGCATGTGAAACCCGCATGTGGAGCATTCGTTTGTGTGGGATGCTCTACCAGGTTCATTTCAGTCCTAGGTACTCAAAGGGCACTAAGCATAGAGTGTGAAAACTGAGTTTCCTTGAGAGCTGCTTGGAAGCCTGATGGTGTGTGAAGTTAGTGAGCCAAATGGAGTTGTTCTCCCACAAGAACCACTCGGATGATCCTTCTTCAATATGCCCTTCACCAACATGCAGTGTTTCCTTGATTGAATTAGCTCTCACACCAATATTTGCGTCTAGAGCCTTTGCATTGAAGGCTATCTGAAAACGGCTGTGGTGCTGAAGTTGCCTGTGAATGTGGAGTTGGTGGCATGTGAAACCCGCATGTGGAGCATTCGTTTGTGTGGGATGCTCTACCAGGTTCATTTCAGTCATAGGTACTCAAAGGGCACTAAGCATAGAGTGTGAAAACTGAGTTTCCTTGAGAGCTGCTTGGAAGCCTGATGGTGTGTGAAGTTAGTGAGCCAAATGGAGTTGTTCTCCCACAAAAATCCACTCGGCCGATCCTTCTTCAATATGCCCTTCACCAACATGCAGTGTTTCCTTGATTGAATTAGCTCTCACACCAATATTTGCGTCTAGAGCCTTTGCATTGAGGGCTATCTGAAAACGGCTGTGGCGCTGAAGTTGCCTGTGAATGTGGAGTTGGTGGCATGTGAAACCCGCATGTGGAGCATTCGTTTGTGTGGGATGCTCTACCAGGTTCATTTCAGTCCTAGGTACTCAAAGGGCACTAAGCATAGAGTGTGAAAACTGAGTTTCCTTGAGAGCTGCTTGGAAGCCTGATGGTGTGTGAAGTTAGTGAGCCAAATGGAGTTGTTCTCCCACAAGAACCACTCGGCTGATCCTTCTTCAATATGCCCTTCACCAACATGCAGTGTTTCCTTGATTGAATTAGCTCTCACACCGATATTTGCGTCTAGAGCCTTTGCATTGAAGGCTATCTGAAAACGGCTGTGGTGCTGAAGTTGCCTGTGAATGTGGAGTTGGTGGCATGTGAAACCCGCATGTGGAGCATTCGTTTGTGTGGGATGCTCTACCAGGTTCATTTCAGTCATAGGTACTCAAAGGGCACTAAGCATAGAGTGTGAAAACTGAGTTTCCTTGAGAGCTGCTTGGATGCCTGATGGTGTGTGAAGTTAGTGAGCCAAATGGAGTTGTTCTCCCACAAGAACCAGTCGGCTGATCCTTCTTCAATATGCCCTTCACCGACATGTAGAGTTTCCTTGATTGAATTAGCTCTCACACCAATATTTGCGTCTAGAGCCTTTGCATTGAGGGCTATCTGAAAACGGCTGTGGCGCTGAAGTTGCCTGTGAATGTGGAGTTGGTGGCATGTGAAACCCGCATGTGGAGCATTTGTTTGTGTGGGATGCTCTACCAGGTTCATTCCTAGATAATGCACTCAAAGGGAACTAAGCATAGAGTGTGAAAACTGAGTTTCCTTGAGAGCTGCTTGGAAGCCTGATGGTGTGTGAAGTTAGTGAGAAAAATGGAGTTGTTCTCCCACAAAAATCCACTCGGCCGATCCTTCTTCAATATGCCCTTCACCAACATGCAGTGTTTCCTTGATTGAATTAGCTCTCACACCAATATTTGCGTCTAGACTCTTTGCATTGAGGGCTATCTGAAAACGGCTGTGGCGCTGAAGTTGCCTGTGAATGTGGAGTTGGTGGCATGTGAAACCCGCATGTGGAGCATTCGTTTGTGTGGGATGCTCACCAAGCTTCATTTCAGTCCTAGCCATACAAAGGGCACTAAGCATAGAGTGTGAAAACTGAGTTTCCTTGAGAGCTGCTTGGAAGCCTGATGGTGTGTGAAGTTAGTGAGCCAAATGGAGTTGTTCTCCCACAAGAACCACTCGGCTGATCCTTCTTCAATATGCCCTTCACCAACATGCAGTGTTTCCTTGATTGAATTAGCTCTCACACCAATATTTGTGTCTAGAGCCTTTGCATTGAGGGCTATCTGAAAACGGCTGTGGCGCTGAAGTTGCCTGTTAATGTGGAGTTGGTGGCATGTGAAACCCGCATGTGGAGCATTCGTTTGTGTGGGATGCTCTACCAGGTTCATTTCAGTCCTAGGTACTCAAAGGGCACTAAGCATAGAGTGTGAAAACTGAGTTTCCTTGAGAGCTGCTTGGAAGCCTGATGGTGTGTGAAGTTAGTGAGCCAAATGGAGTTGTTCTCCCACAAGAACCACTCGGCTGATCCTTCTTCAATATGCCCTTCACCAACATGCAGTGTTTCCTTGATTGAATTAGCTCTCACACCGATATTTGCGTCTAGAGCCTTTGCATTGAAGGCTATCTGAAAACGGCTGTGGTGCTGAAGTTGCCTGTGAATGTGGAGTTGGTGGCATGTGAAACCCGCATGTGGAGCATTCGTTTGTGTGGGATGCTCTACCAGGTTCATTTCAGTCATAGGTACTCAAAGGGCACTAAGCATAGAGTGTGAAAACTGAGTTTCCTTGAGAGCTGCTTGGATGCCTGATGGTGTGTGAAGTTAGTGAGCCAAATGGAGTTGTTCTCCCACAAGAACCAGTCGGCTGATCCTTCTTCAATATGCCCTTCACCGACATGTAGAGTTTCCTTGATTGAATTAGCTCTCACACCAATATTTGCGTCTAGAGCCTTTGCATTGAGGGCTATCTGAAAACGGCTGTGGCGCTGAAGTTGCCTGTGAATGTGGAGTTGGTGGCATGTGAAACCCGCATGTGGAGCATTTGTTTGTGTGGGATGCTCTACCAGGTTCATTCCTAGATAATGCACTCAAAGGGAACTAAGCATAGAGTGTGAAAACTGAGTTTCCTTGAGAGCTGCTTGGAAGCCTGATGGTGTGTGAAGTTAGTGAGCCAAATGGAGTTGTTCTCCCACAAAAATCCATTCGGCCGATCCTTCTTCAATATGCCCTTCACCAACATGCAGTGTTTCCTTGATTGAATTAGCTCTCACACCAATATTTGTGTCTAGAGCCTTTGCATTGAGGGCTATCTGAAAACGGCTGTGGCGCTGAAGTTGCCTGTGAATGTGGAGTTGGTGGCATGTGATACCCGCATGTGGAGCATTCGTTTGTGTGGGATGCTCACCAAGCTTCATTTCAGTCCTAGGTACTGAAAGGGCACTAAGCATAGAGTGTGAAAACTGAGTTTCCTTGAGAGCTGCTTGGAAGCCTGATGGTGTGTGAAGTTAGTGAGCCAAATGGAGTTGTTCTCCCACAAGAACCACTCGTCTGATCCTTCTTCAATATGCCCTTCACCAACATGCAGTGTTTCCTTGATTGAATTAGCTCTCACACCAATATTTGCGTCTAGAGCCTTTGCATTGAGGGCTATCTGAAAACGGCTGTGGCGCTGAAGCTGCCTGTGAATGTGGAGTTGGTGGCATGTGAAACTCGCATGTGGAGCATTCGTTTGTGTGGGATGCTCTACCAGGTTCATTCCTAGATAATGCACTCAAAGGGCACTAAGCATAGAGTGTGAAAACTGAGTTTCCTTGAGAGCTGCTTGGAAGCCTGATGGTGTGTGAAGTTAGTAAGCCAAATGGAGTTGTTCTGCCACAAGAACCACTCGGCTGATCCTTCTTCAATATGCCCTTCACCAACATGCAGTGTTTCCTTGATTGAATTAGCTCTCACACCAATATTTGTTTCTAGAGCCTTTGCATTGAGGGCTATCTGAAAACGGCTGTGGTGCTGAAGTTGCCTGTGAATGTGGAGTTGGTGGCATGTGAAACCCGCATGTGGAGCATTCGTTTGTGTTGGATGCTCTACCAGGTTCATTTCTGTCCTAGGCACTCAAAGGGCACTAAGCATAGAGTGTGAAAACTGAGTTTCCTTGAGAGCTGCTTGGAAGCCTGATGGTGTGTGAAGTTAGTGAGCCAAATGGAGTTGTTCTCCCACAAGAACCACTCGGCTGATCCTTCTTCAATATGCCCTTCACCAACATGCAGTGTTTCCTTGATTGAATTAGCTCTCACACCAATATTTGCGTCTAGAGCCTTTGCATTGAGGGCTATCTGAAAACGGCTGTGGCGCTGAAGTTGCCTGTGAATGTGGAGTTGGTGGCATGTGAAACCCGCATGTGGAGCATTCGTTTGTGTGGGATGTTCTACGAGGTTCATTCCTAGATAATGCACTCAAAGGGCAATAAGCATAGAGTATGAAAACTGAGTTTCCTTGAGAGCTGCTTGGATGCCTGATGGTGTGTGAAGTTAGTGAGCCAAATGGAGTTGTTCTCCAACAAGAACCACTCGGCTGATCCTTCTTCAATATGCCCTTCACCAACATGCAGTGTTTCCTTGATTGAATTAGCTCTCACACCAGTATTTGCGTCTAGAGCCTTTGCATTGAGGGCTATCTGAAAACGGCTGTGGCGCTGAAGTTGCCTGTGAATGTGGAGTTGGTGGCATGTGAAACCCGCATGTGGAGCATTCGTTTGTGTGGGATGCTCTACCAGGTTCATTCCTAGATAATGCACTCAAAGGGCACTAAGCATAGAGTGTGAAAACTGAGTTTCCTTGAGAGCTGCTTGGAAGCCTGATGGTGTGTGAAGTTAGTGAGCCAAATGGAGTTGTTCTCCCACAAGAACCACTCGGCTGATCCTTCTTCAATATGCCCTTCACCAACATGCAGTGTTTCCTTGATTGAATTAGCTCTCACACCAATATTTGCGTCTAGAGCCTTTGCATTGAGGGCTATCTGAAAACAGATGTGGCGCTGAAGTTGCCTGTGAATGTGGAGTTGGTGGAATGTGAAACCCGCATGTGGAGCATTCGTTTGTGTTGGATGCTCACCAAGCTTCATTTCAGTCCTAGGTACTCAAAGGGCACTAAGCATAGAGTGTGAAAAGTGAGTTTCCTTGAGAGCTGCTTGGAAGCCTGATGGTGTGTGAAGTTAGTTAGCCAAATGGAGTTGTTCTCCCACAAGAACCACTCGTCTGATCCTTCTTCAATATGCCCTTCACCAACATGCAGTGTTTCCTTGATTGAATTAGCTCTCACACCAATATTTGTGTCTAGAGCCTTTGCATTGAGGGCTATCTGAAAACGGCTGTGGCGCTGAAGTTGCCTGTGAATGTGGAGTTGGTGGCATATGAAACCCGCATGTGGAGCATTCGTTTGTGTGGGATGCTCTACCAGGTTCATTCCTAGATAATGCACTCAAAGGGCACTAAGCATAGAGTGTGAAAACTGAGTTTCCTTGAGAGCTGCTTGGAAGCCTGATGGTGTGTGAAGTTAGTGAGCCAAATGGAGTTGTTCTCCCGCAAGAACCACTCGGCTGATCCTTCTTCAATATGCCCTTCACCAACATGCAGTGTTTCCTTGATTGAATTAGCTCTCACACCAATATTTGTGTCTAGAGCCTTTGCATTGAGGGCTATCTGAAAACGGCTGTGGCGCTGAAGTTGCCTGTGAATGTGGAGTTGGTGGCATGCGAAACCCGCATGTGGAGCATTCGTTTGTGTGGGATGCTCTACCAGGTTCATTCCTAGATAATGCACTCAAAGGGCACTAAGCATAGAGTGTGAAAACTGAGTTTCCTTGAGAGCTGCTTGGAAGCCTGATGGTGTGTGAAGTTAGTGAGCCAAATGGAGTTGTTCTCCCACAAGAACCACTCGGCTGATCCTTCTTCAATATGCCCTTCACCAACATGCAGTGTTTCCTTGATTGAATTAGCTCTCACACCAATATTTGCGTCTAGAGCCTTTGCATTGAGGGCTATCTGAAAACGGCTGTGGCGCTGAAGTTGCCTGTGAATGTGGAGTTGGTGGCATGTGAAACCCGCATGTGGAGCATTCGTTTGTGTGGGATGCTCACCAAGCTTCATGTTAGTCCTAGGCACTCAAAGGGCACTAAGCATAGAGTGTGAAAACTGAGTTTCCTTGAGAGCTGCTTGGAAGCCTGATGGTGTGTGAAGTTAGTGAGCCAAATGGAGTTGTTCTCCCACAAGAACCACTCGGCTGATCCTTCTTCAATATGCCCTTCACCCACATGCAGTGTTTCCTTGATTGAATTAGCTCTCACACCAATATTTGCGTCTAGAGCCTTTGCATTGAGGGCTATCTGAAAACGGCTGTGGCGCTGAAGTTGCCTGTGAATGTGGAGTTGGTGGCATGTGAAACCCGCATGTGGAGCATTCGTTTGTGTGGGATGCTCACCAAGCTTCATTTCAGTCCTAGCCATACAAAGGGCACTAAGCATAGAGTGTGAAAACTGAGTTTCCTTGAGAGCTGCTTGGAAGCCTGATGGTGTGTGAAGTTAGTGAGCCAAATGGAGTTGTTCTCCCACAAGAACCACTCGGCTGATCCTTCTTCAATATGCCCTTCACCAACATGCAGTGTTTCCTTGATTGAATTAGCTCTCACACCAATATTTGCGTCTAGAGCCTTTGCATTGAGGGCTATCTGAAAACGGCTGTGGCGCTGAAGTTGCCTGTTAATGTGGAGTTGGTGGCATGTGAAACCCGCATGTGGAGCATTCGTTTGTGTGGGATGCTCTACCAGGTTCATTTCAGTCCTAGGTACTCAAAGGGCACTAAGCATAGAGTGTGAAAACTGAGTTTCCTTGAGAGCTGCTTGGAAGCCTGATGGTGTGTGAAGTTAGTGAGCCAAATGGAGTTGTTCTCCCACAAGAACCACTCGGCTGATCCTTCTTCAATATGCCCTTCACCAACATGCAGTGTTTCCTTGATTGAATTAGCTCTCACACCGATATTTGCGTCTAGAGCCTTTGCATTGAAGGCTATCTGAAAACGGCTGTGGTGCTGAAGTTGCCTGTGAATGTGGAGTTGGTGGCATGTGAAACCCGCATGTGGAGCATTCGTTTGTGTGGGATGCTCTACCAGGTTCATTTCAGTCATAGGTACTCAAAGGGCACTAAGCATAGAGTGTGAAAACTGAGTTTCCTTGAGAGCTGCTTGGATGCCTGATGGTGTGTGAAGTTAGTGAGCCAAATGGAGTTGTTCTCCCACAAGAACCAGTCGGCTGATCCTTCTTCAATATGCCCTTCACCGACATGTAGAGTTTCCTTGATTGAATTAGCTCTCACACCAATATTTGCGTCTAGAGCCTTTGCATTGAGGGCTATCTGAAAACGGCTGTGGCGCTGAAGTTGCCTGTGAATGTGGAGTTGGTGGCATGTGAAACCCGCATGTGGAGCATTTGTTTGTGTGGGATGCTCTACCAGGTTCATTCCTAGATAATGCACTCAAAGGGAACTAAGCATAGAGTGTGAAAACTGAGTTTCCTTGAGAGCTGCTTGGAAGCCTGATGGTGTGTGAAGTTAGTGAGCCAAATGGAGTTGTTCTCCCACAAAAATCCATTCGGCCGATCCTTCTTCAATATGCCCTTCACCAACATGCAGTGTTTCCTTGATTGAATTAGCTCTCACACCAATATTTGCGTCTAGAGCCTTTGCATTGAGGGCTATCTGAAAACGGCTGTGGCGCTGAAGTTGCCTGTGAATGTGGAGTTGGTGGCATGTGATACCCGCATGTGGAGCATTCGTTTGTGTGGGATGCTCACCAAGCTTCATTTCAGTCCTAGGTACTCAAAGGGCACTAAGCATAGAGTGTGAAAAGTGAGTTTCCTTGAGAGCTGCTTGGAAGCCTGATGGTGTGTGAAGTTAGTGAGCCAAATGGAGTTGTTCTCCCACAAGAACCACTCGTCTGATCCTTCTTCAATATGCCCTTCACCAACATGCAGTGTTTCCTTGATTGAATTAGCTCTCACACCAATATTTGCGTCTAGAGCCTTTGCATTGAGGGCTATCTGAAAACGGCTGTGGCGCTGAAGCTGCCTGTGAATGTGGAGTTGGTGGCATGTGAAACTCGCATGTGGAGCATTCGTTTGTGTGGGATGCTCTACCAGGTTCATTCCTAGATAATGCACTCAAAGGGCACTAAGCATAGAGTGTGAAAACTGAGTTTCCTTGAGAGCTGCTTGGAAGCCTGATGGTGTGTGAAGTTAGTAAGCCAAATGGAGTTGTTCTGCCACAAGAACCACTCGGCTGATCCTTCTTCAATATGCCCTTCACCAACATGCAGTGTTTCCTTGATTGAATTAGCTCTCACACCAATATTTGTTTCTAGAGCCTTTGCATTGAGGGCTATCTGAAAACGGCTGTGGTGCTGAAGTTGCCTGTGAATGTGGAGTTGGTGGCATGTGAAACCCGCATGTGGAGCATTCGTTTGTGTGGGATGCTCTACCAGGTTCATTTCTGTCCTAGGCACTCAAAGGGCACTAAGCATAGAGTGTGAAAACTGAGTTTCCTTGAGAGCTGCTTGGAAGCCTGATGGTGTGTGAAGTTAGTGAGCCAAATGGAGTTGTTCTCCCACAAGAACCACTCGGCTGATCCTTCTTCAATATGCCCTTCACCAACATGCAGTGTTTCCTTGATTGAATTAGCTCTCACACCAATATTTGTGTCTAGAGCCTTTGCATTGAGGGCTATCTGAAAACGGCTGTGGCGCTGAAGTTGCCTGTGAATGTGGAGTTGGTGGCATGTGAAACCCGCATGTGGAGCATTCGTTTGTGTGGGATGCTCACCAAGCTTCATGTTAGTCCTAGGCACTCAAAGGGCACTAAGCATAGAGTGTGAAAACTGAGTTTCCTTGAGAGCTGCTTGGAAGCCTGATGGTGTGTGAAGTTAGTGAGCCAAATGGAGTTGTTCTCCCACAAGAACCACTCGGCTGATCCTTCTTCAATATGCCCTTCACCCACATGCAGTGTTTCCTTGATTGAATTAGCTCTCACACCAATATTTGCGTCTAGAGCCTTTGCATTGAGGGCTATCTGAAAACGGCTGTGGCGCTGAAGTTGCCTGTGAATGTGGAGTTGGTGGCATGTGAAACCCGCATGTGGAGCATTCGTTTGTTGGGATGTTCTACCAGGTTCATTCCTAGATAATGCACTCAAAGGGCACTAAGCATAGAGTGTGAAAACTGAGTTTCCTTGAGAGCTGCTTGGAAGCCTGATGGTGTGTGAAGTTAGTGAGCCAAATGGAGTTGTTCTCCCACAAGAACCACTCGGCTGATCCTTCTTCAATATGCCCTTCACCCACATGCAGTGTTTCCTTGATTGAATTAGCTCTCACACCAATATTTGCGTCTAGAGCCTTTGCATTGAGGGCTATCTGAAAACGGCTGTGGCGCTGAAGTTGCCTGTCAATGTGGAGTTGCTGGCATGTGAAACCCGCATGTGGAGCATTCGTTTGTGTGAGATGCTCTACCAGGTTCATTTCAGTCCTAGGCACTCAAAAGGCACTAAGCATAGAGTGTGAAAACTGAGTTTCCTTGAGAGCTGCTTGGAAGCCTGATGGTGTGTGAAGTTAGTGAGCCAAATGGAGTTGTTCTCCCACAAGAACCACTCGGCTGATCCTTCTTCAATATGCCCTTCACCAACATGCAGTGTTTCCTTGATTGAATTAGCTCTCACACCAATATTTGCGTCTAGAGCCTTTGCATTGAGGGCTATCTGAAAACGGCTGTGGCGCTGAAGTTGCCTGTGAATGTGGAGTTGGTGGCATGTGAAACCCGCATGTGGAGCATTCGTTTGTGTGGGATGCTCTACCAGGTTCATTTCAGTCCTAGGCACTCAAAGGGCACTAAGCATAGAGTGTGAAAACTGAGTTTCCTTGAGAGCTCCTTGGAAGCCTGATGGTGTGTGAAGTTAGTGAGCCAAATGGAGTTGTTCTCCCACAAGAACCACTCGGCTGATCCTTCTTCAATATGCCCTTCACCAACATGCATTGTTTCCTTGATTGAATTAGCTCTCACACCAATATTTGCGTCTAGAGCCTTTGCATTGAGTGCTATCTGTAAACGGCTGTGGCGCTGAAGTTGCCTGTGAATGTGGAGTTGGTGGCATGTAAAACCCGCATGTGGAGCATTCGTTTGTGTGGGATGCTCTACCAGGTTCATTCCTAGATAATGCACTCAAACGGCACTAAGCATAGAGTGTGAAAACTGAGTTTCCTTGAGAGCTGCTTGGAAGCCTGATGGTGTGTGAAGTTAGTGAGCCAAATGGAGTTGTTCTTCCACAAGAACCACTCGGCTGATCCTTCTTCAATATGCCCTTCACCAACATGCAGTGTTTCCTTGATTGAATTAGCTCTCACACCAATATTTGCGTCTAGAGCCTTTGCATTGAGGGCTATCTGAAAACGGCTGTGGCGCTGAAGTTGCCTGTGAATGTGGAGTTGGTGGCATGTGAAACCCGCATGTGGAGCATTCGTTTGTGTGGGATGCTCACCAAGCTTCATTTAAGTCATAGGCACTCAAAGGGCACTAAGCATAGAGTGTGAAAACTGAGTTTCCTTGAGAGCTGCTTGGATGCCTGATGGTGTGTGAAGTTATTGAGCCAAATGGAGTTGTTCTCCCACAAGAACCACTCGGCTGATCCTTCTTCAATATGCCCTTCACCAACATGCAGTGTTTCCTTGATTGAATTAGCTCTCACACCAATATTTGCGTCTAGAGCCTTTGCATTGAGGGCTATCTGAAAACGGCTGTGGCGCTGAAGTTGCCTGTGAATGTGGAGTTGGTGGCATGTGAAACCCGCATGTGGAGCATTCGTTTGTGTGGGATGCTCTGCCAGGCTTCATTTCAGTCCTAGGCACTCAAAGGGCACTAAGCATAGAGTGTGAAAACTGAGTTTCCTTGAGAGCTGCTTGGAAGCCTGATGGTGTGTGAAGTTAGTGAGCCAAATGGAGTTGTTCTCCCACAAGAACCACTCGGCTGATCCTTCTTCAATATGCCCTTCACCCACATGCAGTGTTTCCTTGATTGAATTAGCTCTCACACCAATATTTGCGTCTAGAGCCTTTGCATTGAGGGCTATCTGAAAACGGCTGTGGCGCTGACGTTGCCTGTGAATGTGGAGTTGGTGGCATGTGAAACCCGCATGTGGAGCATTCGTTTGTGTGGGATGCTCTACCAGGTTCATTTCTGTCCTAGGCACTCAAAGGGCACTAAGCATAGAGTGTGAAAACTGAGTTTCCTTGAGAGCTGCTTGGAA
>NW_026699262.1:0-132847 GCF_030435755.1 Ochotona princeps | reverse complement strand
AACAACTCCATTTGGCTCACTAACTTCACACACCATCAGGCTTCCAAGCAGCTCTCAAGGAAACTCAGTTTTCACACTCTATGCTTAGTGCCCTTTGAGTGCATTATCTAGGAATGAACCTGGTAGAGCATTGCACACAAACGAATGCTCCACATGCGGGTTTCACATGCCACCAACTCCACATTCACATGCAACTTCAGCGCCACAGCCGTTTTCAGATAGCCCTCAATGCAAAGGCTCTAGACGCTAATATTGGTGTGAGAGCTAATTCAATCAAGGAAACACTGCATGTTGGGGAAGGGCATATTGAAGAAGAATCAGCCGAGTGGTTCTTGTGGGAGAACAACTCCATTTGGCTCACTAACTTCACACACCATCAGGCTTCCAAGCAGCTCTCAAGGAAACTCAGTTTTCACACTCTATGCTTAGTGCCCTTTGAGTGCCTAGGACTGAAATGAAGCATGATGAGCATCCCACACAAACGAATGCTCCACATGCGGGTTTCACATGCCACCAACTCCACATTCACAGGCAACTTCAGCGCCACAGCCGTTTTCAGATAGCCCTCAATGCAAAGGCTCTACACGCAAATATTGGTATGAGAGCTAATTCAATCAAGGAAACACTGCATGTTTGGGGAAGGGCATATTGAAGAAGAATCAGCCGAGTGATTCTTGTGGGAAAACAACTCCATTTGGCTCACTAACTTCACACACCATCAGGCTTCCAAGCATCTCTCAAGGAAACTCAGTTTTCACACTCTATGCTTAGTGCCCTTTGAGTGCATTATCTAGGAATGAAACTAGTAGAGCATCCCACACAAACGAATGCTCCACATGCGGGTTTCACATGCCACCAACTCCACATTCACAGGCAACTTCAGCGCCACAGCCATTTTCAGATAGCCCTCAATGCAAAGGCTCTAGACGCAAATATTGGTGTGAGAGCTAATTCAATCAAGGAAACACTGCATGTTGGTGAAGGGCATATTGAAGAAGAATCAGCCGAGTGGTTCTTGTGGGAGAACAACTCCATTTGGCTCACTAACTTCACACACCATCAGGCTTCCAAGCAGCTCTCAAGGAAACTCAGTTTTCACACTCTATGCTTAGTGCCCTTTGAGTGCATTATCTAGGAATGAAACTGGTAGAGCATCCCACAAACGAATGCTCCACATGCAGGTTTCACATGCCACCAACTCCACATTCACAGGCAACTTCAGCGCCACAGCCGTTTTCAGATAGCCCTCAATGCAAAGGCTCTAGACGCAAATATTGGTGTGAGAGCTAATTCAATCAACGAAACACTGCATGTTGGTGAAGGGCATATTGAAGAAGAATCAGCCGAGTGGTTCTTGTGGGAGAACAACTCCATTTGGCTCACTAACTTCACACACCATCAGGCTTCCAAACAGCTCTCAAGGACACTCAGTTTTCACACTCTATGCTTAGTGCACTTGAGTGCATTATCTAGGAATGAAACTGGTAGAGCATCAAACACAAACGAATGCTCCACATGCGGGTTTCACATGCCACCATCTCCACATTCACAGGCAACTTCAGCGCCACAGCCGTTTTCAGATAGCCCTCAATGCAAAGGCTCTAGACGCAAATATTGGTATGAGAGCTATTTCAAACAAGGAAACACTGCATGTTGGGGAAGGGTATATTGAAGAAGAATCAGCTGAGTTGTTCTTGTGGGAGAACAACTCCATTTGGCTCACTAACTTCACACACCATCAGGCTTCCAAGCAGCTCTCAAGGAAACTCAGTTTTCACACTCTATGCTTAGTGCCCTTTGAGTGCCTAGGACTGAAATGAAGCTTGGTGGGCATCCCACACAAACGAATGCTCCACATGCGGGTTTCACATGCCACCAACTCCACATTCACAGGCAACTTCAGCGCCACAGCCGTTTTCAGATAGCCCTCAATGCAAAGGCTCTAGACGCAAATATTGGTGTGAGAGCTAATTCAATCAAGGAAACACTGCATGTTGGGGAAGGGCATATTGAAGAAGAATCAGCCGAGTGGTTCTTGTGGGAGAACAACTCCATTTGGCTCACTAACTTCACACACCATCAGGCTTCCAAGCAGCTCTCAAGGAAACTCAGTTTTCACACTCTATGCTTACTGCCCTTTGAGTGCATTATCTAGGAATGAACCTGGTAGAGCATCCCACACAAACGAATGCTCCACATGTGGGTTTCACATGCCACCAACTCCACATTCACAGGCAACTTCAGCGCCACAGCCGTTTTCAGATAGCCCTCAATGCAAAGGCTCTAGACGCAAATATTGGTGTGAGAGCTAATTCAATCAAGGAAACACTGCATGTTGTGGAAGGGCATATTGAAGAAGAATCAGCCGAGTGGTTCTTGTGGGAGAACAACTCCATTTGGCTCACTAACTTCACACACCATCAGGCTTCCAAGCAGCTCTCAAGGAAACTCAGTTTTCACACTCTATGCTTAGTGCCCTTTGAGTGCATTATCTAGGAATGAACCTGGTAGAGCATTGCACACAAACGAATGCTCCACATGCGGGTTTCACATGCCACCAACTCCACATTCACAGGCAACTTCAGCGCCACAGCCGTTTTCAGATAGCCCTCAATGCAAAGGCTCTAGACGCAAATATTCGTATGAGAGCTAATTCAATCAAGGAACCACTGCATGTTGGGGAAGGGCATATTGAAGAAGAATCAGCCGAGTGGTTCTTGTGGGAGAACAACTCCATTTGGCTCACTAACTTCACACACCATCAGGCTTCCAAGCAGCTCTCAAGGAAACTCAGTTTTCACACTCTATGCTTACTGCCCTTTGAGTGCCTAGGACTGAAAAGAAGTTTGTGAGCATCCCACACAAACGAATGCTCCACATGCGGGTTTCACATGCCACCAACTCCACATTCACAGGCAACTTCAGCGCCACAGCCGTTTTCAGATAGCCCTCAATGCAAAGGCTCTAGACGCAAATATTGGTGTGAGAGCTAATACAATCAAGGAAACACTGCATGTTGGTGAAGGGCATATTGAAGAAGAATCAGCCGAGTGATTCTTGTGGGAGAACAACTCCATTTGGCTCACTAACTTCACACACCATTAGGCTTCCAAGCAGCTCTCAAGGAAACTCAGTTTTCACACTCTATGCTTAGTGCCCTTTGAGTGCATTATCTAGGAATGAACCTGGTAGAGCATTGCACACAAACGAATGCTCCACATGCGGGTTTCACATGCCACCAACTCCACATTCACAGGCAACTTCAGCGCCACAGCCGTTTTCAGATAGCCCTCAATGCAAAGGCTCTAGACGCAAATACTTGTGTGAGAGCTAATTCAGTCAAGGAAACACTGCATGTTGGGGAAGGGCATATTGAAGAAGAATCAGCCGAGTGGTTCTTGTGGGAGAACAACTCCATTTGGCTCACTAACTTCACACACCATCAGGCTTCCAAGCAGCTCTCAAGGAAACTCAGTTTTCACACTCTATGCTTAGTGCACTTTGAGTGCATTATCTAGGAATGAAACTGGTAGAGCATCCCACACAAACGAATGCTCCACCTAAGGGTTTCACATGCCACCAACTCCACATTCACAGGCAACTTCAGCGCCACAGCCGTTTTCAGATAGCCCTCAATGCAAAGACTCTAGACTAAAATATTGGTGTGAGAGCTAATTCAATCAAGGAAACACTGCATGTTGGGGAAGGGCATATTGAAGAAGAATCAGCCGAGTGGTTCTTGTGGGAGAACAACTCCATTTGGCTCACTAACTTCACACACCATCAGGCTTCCAAGCAGCTCTCAAGGAAACTCAGTTTTCACACTCTATGCTTAGTGCCCTTTGAGTGCCTAAGACTGAAATGAAGCTTGGTGAGCATTACACACAAACGAATGCTCCACATGCGGGTTTCACATGCCACCAACTCCACTTTCACAGGCAACTTCAGCGCCACAGCCGTTTTCAGATAGCCCTCAATGCAAAGGCTCTAGATGCAAATATTGGTGTGAGAGCTAATTCAATCAAGGAAACACTGCATGTTGGTGAAGGGCATATTGAAGAAGAATCAGCCGAGTGGTTCTTGTGGGAGAACAACTCCATTTGGCTCACTAACTTCACACACCATCAGGCTTCTAAGCAGCTCTCAAGGAAACTTAATTTTCACACTCTATGCTTAGTGCACTTTGAGTGCATTATCTAGGAATGAACCTGGTAGAGCATCCCACACAAACGAATGCTCCACATGCGGGTTTCACATGCCACCAACTCCACATTCACAGGCAACTTCAGCGCCACAGCCATTTTCAGATAGCCCTCAATGCAAAGGCTCTAGACAAAAATATTGGTGTGAGAGCTAATTTAATCAAGGAAACACTGCATGTTGGGGAAGGGCATATTGAAGAAGAATCAGCCGAGTGGTTCTTGTGGGAGAACAACTCCATTTGGCTCACTAACTTCACACACCATCAGGCTTCCAAGCAGCTCTCAAGGGAACTCAGTTTTCACACTCTATGCTTAGTGCCCTTTGAGTGCCTAGGACTGAAATGAAGCTTAGTGAGCATCCCACACAAACGAATGCTCCACATGTGGGTTTCACATGCCACCAACTCCACATTCACAGGCAACTTCAGCGCCACAGCCGTTTTCAGATAGCCCTCAATGCAAAGGCTCTAGACGCAAATATTGGTGTGAGAGCTAATTCAATCAAGGAAACACTGCATGTTGGTGAAGGGCATATTGAAGAAGAATCAGCCGAGTGGTTCTTGTGGGAGAACAACTCCATGTGGCTCACTAACTTCACACACCCTCAGGCTTCGAAGCAGCTCTCAAGGAAACTCAGTTTTCACACTCTATGCTTAGTGCCCTTTGAGTGCGTAGGACTGCAATGAAGCTTGGTGAGTATCCCACACAAACAAATACTCCACATGCGAGTTTTACATGCCACCAACTCCACATTCACAGGCAACTTCAGCGCCACAGCCGTTTTCAGAAAGCCCTCAATGCAAAAGCTCTAGACAAAAACATTGGTGTGAGAGCTAATTCAATCAAGGAAACAATGCATGTTGGGGAAGCGCATATTGAAGAAGAATCAGCCGAGTGGTTCTTGTGGGAGAACAACTCCATTTGGCTCACTAACTTCACACACCATCAGGCTTCCAAGCAGCTCTCAAGGAAACTCAGTTTTCACACTCTATGCTTAGTGCCCTTTGAGTGCATTATCTAGGAATGAACCTGGTAGAGCATCCCACACAAACGAATGCTCCACATGCGGGTTTCACATGCCACCAACTCCACATTCACAGGCAACTTCAGCGCCACAGCCGTTTTCAGATAGCCCTCAATGCAAAGGCTCTAGACGCAAATACTGGTGTGAGAGCAAATTCAATCAAGGAAACACTGCATGTTGGTGAAGGGCATATTGAAGAAGAATCAGCCGAGTGGTTCTAGTGGAAGATCAACTCCATTTGGCTCACTAACTTCACACACCATCAGGCTTCCAAGCAGCTCTCAAGGAAACTCAGTTTTCACACTCTATGCTTAGTGCACTTTGAGTGCATTATCTAGGAATGAAACTGGTAGAGCATCAAACACAAACGAATGCTCCACCTAAGGGTTTCACATGCCACCAACTCCACATTCACAGCCAACTTCAGCGCCACAGCCGTTTTCAGATAGCCCTCAATGCAAAGGCTCTAGACAAAAATATTGGTGTGAGAGCTAATTCAATCAAGGAAACACTGCATGTTGGGGAAGGGCATATTGAAGAAGAATGAGCCGAGTGGTTCTTGTGGGAGAACAACTCCATTTGGGTCACTAATTTCACACACCATCAGGCTTCCAAGCAGCTCTCAAGGAAACTCAGTTTTCACAATCTATGCTTAGTGCCCTTCAGGTGCCTAGGACTAAAATGAAGCTGGTAGAGCATCCCACACAAACGAATGCTCCACATGCGGGTTTCACATGCCACCAACTCCACATTCACATGCAACTTCAGCGCCACAGCCGTTTTCAGATAGCCCTCAATGCAAAGGCTCTAGACAAAAATATTGGTGTGAGAGCTAATTCAATCAAGGAAACACTGCATGTTGGGGAAGGGCATATTGAAGAAGAATCAGCCGAGTGGTTCTTGTGGGAGAACAACTCCATTTGGCTCACTAACTTCACACACCATCAGGCTTCCAAGCAGCTCTCAAGGAAACTCAGTTTTCACACTCTATGCTTAGTGCACTTTGAGTGCATTATCTAGGAATGAACCTGGTAGAGCATCCCACACAAACGAATGCTCCACATGCGGGTTTCACATGCCACCAACTCCACATTCACAGGCAACTTCAGCGCCACAGCTGTTTTCAGATACCAACAATGCAAAGGCTCTAGACGCAAATATTGGTGTGAGAGCTAATTCAATCAAGGAAACACTGCATGTTGGGGAAGGGCATATTGAAGATGAATCAGCCGAGTGGTTCTTGTTTGATAACAACTCCATTTGGCTCACTAACTTCACACACCATCAGGCTTCCAAGCAGCTCTCAAGGAAACTCAGTTTTCACACTCTATGCTTAGTGCCCTTTGAGTGCCTAGGACTGAAATGAAGCTTGGTGAGCATCACACACAAACGAATGCTCCACATGCGGGTTTCACATGCCACCAACTCCACATTCACAGGCAACTTCAGCGCCACAGCCATTTTCAGATAGCCCTCAATGCAAAGGCTCTAGACGCAAATATTGGTGTGAGAGCTAATTCAATCAAGGAAACACTGCATTTTGTTGAAGGGCATATTGAAGAAGAATCAGCCGAGTGGTTCTTGTGGGAGAACAACTCCATTTGGCTCACTAACTTCAAACACCCTCAGGCTTCCAAGCAGCTCTCAAAGTAACTCAGTTTTCACACTCTAAGCTTAGTGCTCTTTGAGTGCATTATCTAGGAATGAACCTGGTAGAGCATCCCACACAAACGAATGCTCCACATGCGGGTTTCACATGCCACCAACTCCACATTCACAGCCAACTTCAGCGCCACAGCCGTTTTCAGATAGCCCTCAATGCAAAGGCTCTAGACTAAAATATTGGTGTGAGAGCTAATTCAATCAAGGAAACACTGCATGTTGGGGAAGGGCATATTGAAGAAGAATCAGCCGAGTGGTTCTTGTGGGAGAACAACTCCATTTGGCTCACTAACTTCACACACCATCAGGCTTCCAAGCAGCTCTCAAGGAAACTCAGTTTTCACACTCTATGCCTAGTGTCCTTTGAGTGCCTAAGACTGAAATGAAGCTTGGTGAGCATTACACACAAACGAATGCTCCACATGCGGGTTTCACATGCCACCAACTCCACTTTCACAGGCAACTTCAGCGCCACAGCCGTTTTCAGATACCCTCAATGCAAAGGCTCTAGATGCAAATATTGGTGTGAGAGCTAATTCAATCAAGGAAACACTGCATGTTGCTGAAGGGCATATTGAAGAAGAATCAGCCGAGTGGTTCTTGTGGGAGAACAACTCCATTTGGCTCACTAACTTCACACACCATCAGGCTTCTAAGCAGCTCTCAAGGAAACTTAATTTTCACACTCTATGCTTAGTGCACTTTGAGTGCATTATCTAGGAATGAACCTGGTAGAGCATCCCACACAAACGAATGCTCCACATGCGGGTTTCACATGCCACCAACTCGACATTCACAGGCAACTTCAGCGCCACAGCCGTTTTCAGATAGCCCTCAATGCAAAGGCTCTAGACAAAAATATTGGTGTGAGAGCTAATTTAATCAAGGAAACACTGCATGTTGGGGAAGGGCATATTGAAGAAGAATCAGCCGAGTGGTTCTTGTGGGAGAACAACTCCATTTGGCTCACTAACTTCACACACCATCAGGCTTCCAAGCAGCTCTCAAGGGAACTCAGTTTTCACACTCTATGCTTAGTGCCCTTTGAGTGCCTAGGACTGAAATGAAGCTTAGTGAGCATCCCACACAAACGAATGCTCCACATGCGAGTTTTACATGCCACCAACTCCACATTCACAGGCAACTTCAGCGCCACAGCCGTTTTCAGAAAGCCCTCAATGCAAAAGCTCTAGACAAAAACATTGGTGTGAGAGCTAATTCAATCAAGGAAACAATGCATGTTGGGGAAGGGCATATTGAAGAAGAATCAGCCGAGTGGTTCTTGTGGGAGAACAACTCCATTTGGCTCACTAACTTCACACACCATTAGGCTTCCAAGCAGCTCTCAAGGAAACTCAGTTTTCACACTCTATGCTTAGTGCCCTTTGAGTGCATTATCTAGGAATGAACCTGGTAGAGCATCCCACACAAACGAATGCTCCACATGCGGGTTTCACATGCCACCAACTCCACATTCACAGGCAACTTCAGCGCCACAGCCGTTTTCAGATAGCCCTCAATGCAAAGGCTCTAGACGCAAATACTGGTGTGAGAGCAAATTCAATCAAGGAAACACTGCATGTTGGTGAAGGGCATATTGAAGAAGAATCAGCCGAGTGGTTCTAGTGGAAGATCAACTCCATTTGGCTCACTAACTTCACACACCATCAGGCTTCCAAGCAGCTCTCAAGGAAACTCAGTTTTCACACTCTATGCTTAGTGCACTTTGAGTGCATTATCTAGGAATGAAACTGGTAGAGCATCAAACACAAACGAATGCTCCACCTAAGGGTTTCACATGCCACCAACTCCACATTCACAGCCAACTTCAGCGCCACAGCCGTTTTCAGATAGCCCTCAATGCAAAGGCTCTAGACAAAAATATTGGTGTGAGAGCTAATTCAATCAAGGAAACACTGCATGTTGGGGAAGGGCATATTGAAGAATAATCAGCCGAGTGGTTCTTGTGGGAGAACAACTCCATTTGGGTCACTAATTTCACACACCATCAGGCTTCCAAGCAGCTCTCAAGGAAACTCAGTTTTCACAATCTATGCTTAGTGCCCTTCAGGTGCCTAGGACTAAAATGAAGCTGGTAGAGCATCCCACACAAACGAATGCTCCACATGCGGGTTTCACATGCCACCAACTCCACATTCACATGCAACTTCAGCGCCACAGCCGTTTTCAGATAGCCCTCAATGCAAAGGCTCTAGACAAAAATATTGGTGTGAGAGCTAATTCAATCAAGGAAACACTGCATGTTGGGGAAGAGCATATTGAAGAAGAATCAGCCGAGTGGTTCTTGTGGGAGAACAACTCCATTTGGCTCACTAACTTCACACACCATCAGGCTTCCAAGCAGCTCTCAAGGTAACTCAGTTTTCACACTCTATGCTTAGTGCCCTTTGAGTGCATTATCTAGGAATGAACCTGGTAGAGCATCCCACACAAACGAATGCTCCACATGCGGGTTTCACATGCCACCAACTCCACATTCACAGGCAACTTCAGCGCCACAGCTGTTTTCAGATACCAACAATGCAAAGGCTCTAGACGCAAATATTGGTGTGAGAGCTAATTCAATCAAGGAAACACTGCATGTTGGGGAAGGGCATATTGAAGATGAATCAGCCGAGTGGTTCTTGTTTGATAACAACTCCATTTGGCTCACTAACTTCACACACCATCAGGCTTCCAAGCAGCTCTCAAGGAAACTCAGTTTTCACACTCTATGCCTAGTGCCCTTTGAGTGCCTAAGACTGAAATGAAGCTTGGTGAGCATTACACACAAACGAATGCTCCACATGCGGGTTTCACATGCCACCAACTCCACTTTCACAGGCAACTTCAGCGCCACAGCCGTTTTCAGATACCCTCAATGCAAAGGCTCTAGATGCAAATATTGGTGTGAGAGCTAATTCAATCAAGGAAACACTGCATGTTGGTGAAGGGCATATTGAAGAAGAATCAGCCGAGTGGTTCTTGTGGGAGAACAACTCCATTTGGCTCACTAACTTCACACACCATCAGGCTTCTAAGCAGCTCTCAAGGAAACTTAATTTTCACACTCTATGCTTAGTGAACTTTGAGTGCATTATCTAGGAATGAAACTGGTAGAGCATCAAACACAAACGAATGCTCCACATGCGGGTTTCACATGCCACCAACTCCACATTCACAGGCAACTTCAGCGCCACAGCCGTTTTCAGATAGCCCTCAATGCAAAGGCTCTAGACAAAAACATTGGTGTGAGAGCTAATTCAATCAAGGAAACAATGCATGTTGGGGAAGCGCATATTGAAGAAGAATCAGCCGAGTGGTTCTTGTGGGAGAACAACTCCATTTGGCTCACTAAATTCACACACCATTAGGCTTCTAAGCAGCTCTCAAGGAAACTCAGTTTTCACACTCTATGCTTACTGCCCTTTGAGTGCATTATCTAGGAATGAACCTGGTAGAGCATCCCACACAAACGAATGCTCCACATGCGGGTTTCACATGCCACCAACTCCACATTCACAGGCAACTTCAGCGCCACAGCCGTTTTCAGATAGCCCTCAATGCAAAGGCTCTAGACGCAAATACTGGTGTGAGAGCAAATTCAATCAAGGAAACACTGCATGTTGGTGAAGGGCATATTGAAGAAGAATCAGCCGAGTGGTTCTTGTGGGAGAACAACTCCATTTGGCTCACTAACTTCACACACCATCAGGCTTCCAAGCAGCTCTCAAGGAAACTCAGTTTTCACACTCTATGCTTAGTGCCCTTTGAGTGCATTATCTAGGAATGAAACTGGTAGAGCATCAAACACAAACGAATGCTCCACCTAAGGGTTTCACATGCCACCAACTCCACATTCACAGCCAACTTCAGCGCCACAGCCGTTTTCAGATAGCCCTCAATGCAAAGGCTCTAGACAAAAATATTGGTGTGAGAGCTAATTCAATCAAGGAAACACTGCATGTTGGGGAAGGGCATATTGAAGAAGAATCAGCCGAGTGGTTCTTGTGGGAGAACAACTCCATTTGGCTCACTAACTTCACACACCATCAGGCTTCCAAGCAGCTCTCAAGGAAACTCAGTTTTCACACTCTATGCTTAGTGCCCTTCAGGTGCCTAGGACTAAAATGAAGCTGGTAGAGCATCCCACACAAACGAATGCTCCACATGCGGGTTTCACATGCCACCAACTCCACATTCACAGGCAACTTCAGCGCCACAGCCGTTTTCAGATAGCCCTCAATGCAAAGGCTCTAGACGCAAATATTGGTGTGAGAGCTAATTCAATCAAGGAAACACTGCATGTTGGTGAAGGGCATATTGAAGAAGAATCAGCCGAGTGGTTCTTGTGGGAGAACAACTCCATTTGGCTCACTAACTTCACACACCATCAGGCTTCCAAGCAGCTCTCAAAGTAACTCAGTTTTCACACTCTAAGCTTAGTGCTCTTTGAGTGCCTAGAACTGCAATTAAGCTTGGTGAGTATCCCACACAAATACTCCACATGCGGGTTTTACATGCCACCAACTCCACATTCACAGGCAACTTCAGCGCCACAGCCGTTTTCAGATAGCCCTCAATGCAAAGGCTCTAGACAAAAATATTGGTGTGAGAGCTAATTCAATCAAGGAAACACTGCATGTTGGGGAAGCGCATATTGAAGAAGAATCAGCCGAGTGGTTCTTGTGGGAGAACAACTCCATTTGGCTCACTAACTTCACACACCATCAGGCTTCCAAGCAGCTCTCAAGGAAACTCAGTTTTCACACTCTATGCTTAGTGCCCTTTGAGTGCATTATCTAGTAATTAACCTGGTATAGCATCAAACACAAACGAATGCTCCACATGCGGGTTTCACATGCCACCAACTCCACATTCACAGGCAACTTCAGCGCCACAGCCGTTTTCAGATAGCTCTCAATGCAAAGGCTCTAGACGCAAATATTGGTGTGAGAGCTAATTCAATCAAGGAAACACTGCATGTTGGTGAAGGGCATATTGAAGAAGAATCAGCCGAGTGGTTCTAGTGGAAGAACAACTCCATTTGGATCACTAAATTCACACACCCTCAGGCTTCCAAGCAGCTCTCAAGGAAACTCAGTTTTCACACTCTATGCTTAGTGCACTTTGAGTGCCTAGGACTGAAATGAAGCTTGGTGAGCATCCCACACAAACGATTGCTCCACATGCTTGTTTCACATGCCACCAACTCCACATTCACAGGCAACTTCAGCGCCACAGCCGTTTTCAGATAGCCCTCAATGCAAAGGCTCTAGACGCAAATATTGGTGTGAGAGCTAATTCAATCAAGGAAACACTGCATGTTGGGGAAGGGCATATTGAAGAAGAATCAGCCGAGTGGTTCTTGTGGGAGAACAACTCCATTTGGCTCACTAACTTCACACACCATCAGGCTTCCAAGCAGCTCTCAAGGAAACTCAGTTTTCACACTCTATGCTTAGTACACTTTGAGTGCATTATCTAGGAATGAAACTGGTAGAGCATCAAACACAAACGAATGCTCCACATGCGGGTTTCACATGCCACCAACTCCACATTCACAGGCAACTTCAGCGCCACAGCCGTTTTCAGATAGCCCTCAATGCAAAGGCTCTAGACGCAAATATTGGTGTGAGAGCTAATTCAATCAAGGAAACACTGCATGTTGGGGAAGGGCATATTGAAGAAGAATCAGCCGAGTGGTTCTTGTGGGAGAACAACTCCATTTGGCTCACTAACTTCACACACCATCAGGCTTCCAAGCAGCTCTCAAGGAAACTCAGTTTTCACACTCTATGCTTAGTGCACTTTGAGTGCACTATCTAGGAATGAACCTGGTAGATCATCCCACACAAACGAATGCTCCACATGCGGGTTTCACATGCCACCAACACCACATTCACAGGCAACTTCAGCGCCACAGCCGTTTTCAGATAGCCCTCAATGCAAAGGCTCTAGACGCGAATATTGGTGTGAAAGCTAATTCAATCAAGGAAACACTGCATGTTGGTGAGGGCATATTGAAGAAGAATCAGCCGAGTGGTTCTTGTGGGAGAACAACTCCATTTGGCTCACTAACTTCACACACCATCAGGCTTCCAAGCAGCTCTCAACGAAACTCAGTTTTCACACTCTATGCTTAGTGCACCTTAAGTGCACTATCTAGGAATGAACCTGGTAGATCATCCCACACAAACGAATGCTCCACATGCGGGTTTCACATGCCACCAACTCCACATTCAGAGGCAACTTCAGCGCCACAGCCATTTTCAGATAGCCCTCAATGCAAAGGCTCTAGACGCGAATATTGGTGTGAGAGCTAATTCAATCAAGGAAACACTGCATGTTGGGGAAGGGCATATTGAAGAAGAATCAGCCGAGTGGTTCTTGTGGGAGAACAACTCCATTTGGCTCACTAACTTCACACACCATCAGGCTTCTAAGCAGCTCTCAAGGAAACTCAGTTATCACACTCTATGCTTAGTGCCCTTTGAGTGCATTATCTAGGAATGAACCTGGTAGAGCATCCCACACAAACAAATGCTCCACATGCGGGTTTCACATGCCACCAACTCCACATTCACAGGCAACTTCAGCGCCACAGCTGTTTTCAGATACCAACAATGCAAAGGCTCTAGACGCAAATATTGGTGTGAGAGCTAATTCAATCAAGGAAACACTGCATGTTGGTGAAGGGCATATTGAAGAAGAATCAGTCGAGTGGTTCTTGTGGGAGAACAACTCCATTTGGCTCACTAACTTCAAACACCCACAGGCTTCCATGCAGCTCTCAAAGTAACTCAGTTTTCACACTCTAAGCTTAGTGCTCTTTGAGTGCCTAGAACTGCAATGAAGCTTGGTGAGTATCCCACACAAATACTCCACATGCGGGTTTTACATGCCACCAACTCCACATTCACAGGCAACTTCAGCGCCACAGCCGTTTTCAGATAGCCCTCAATGCAAAGGCTCTAGACGCAAATATTGGTGTGAGAGCTAATTCAATCAAGGAAACACTGCATGTTGGGGAAGGGCATATTGAAGATGAATCAGCCGAGTGGTTCTTGTTTGATAACAACTCCATTTGGCTCACTAACTTCACACACCATCAGGCTTCCAAGCAGCTCTCAAGGAAACTCAGTTTTCACACTCTATGCTTAGTGCCCTTTGAGTGCCTAGGACTGAAATGAAGCTTGGTGAGCATCACACACAAACGAATGCTCCACATGCGGGTTTCACATGCCACCAACTCCACATTCACAGGCAACTTCAGCGCCACAGCCATTTTCAGATAGCCCTCAATGCAAAGGCTCTAGACGCAAATATTGGTGTGAGAGCTAATTCAATCAAGGAAACACTGCATTTTGTTGAAGGGCATATTGAAGAAGAATCAGCCGAGTGGTTCTAGTGGAAGAACAACTCCATTTGGATCACTAAATTCACACACCCTCAGGCTTCCAAGCAGCTCTCAAGGAAACTCAGTTTTCACACTCTATGCTTAGTGCACTTTGAGTGCCTAGGACTGAAATGAAGCTTGGTGAGCATCCCACACAAACGATTGCTCCACATGCTTGTTTCACATGCCACCAACTCCACATTCACAGGCAACTTCAGCGCCACAGCCGTTTTCAGATAGCCCTCAATGCAAAGGCTCTAGACGCAAATATTGGTGTGAGAGCTAATTCAATCAAGGAAACACTGCATGTTGGGGAAGGGCATATTGAAGAAGAATCAGCAGAGTGGTTCTTGTGGGAGAACAACTCCATTTGGCTCACTAACTTCACACACCATCAGGCTTCCAAGCAGCTCTCAAGGAAACTCAGTTTTCACACTCTATGCTTAGTACACTTTGAGTGCATTATCTAGGAATGAAACTGGTAGAGCATCAAACACAAACGAATGCTCCACATGCGGGTTTCACATGCCACCAACTCCACATTCACAGGCAACTTCAGCGCCACAGCCGTTTTCAGATAGCCCTCAATGCAAAGGCTCTAGACGCAAATATTGGTGTGAGAGCTAATTCAATCAAGGAAACACTGCATGTTGGGGAAGGGCATATTGAAGAAGAATCAGCCGAGTGGTTCTTGTGGGAGAACAACTCCATTTGGCTCACTAACTTCACACACCATCAGGCTTCCAAGCAGCTCTCAAGGAAACTCAGTTTTCACACTCTATGCTTAGTGCACTTTGAGTGCACTATCTAGGAATGAACCTGGTAGATCATCCCACACAAACGAATGCTCCACATGCGGGTTTCACATGCCACCAACACCACATTCACAGCCAACTTCAGCGCCACAGCCGTTTTCAGATAGCCCTCAATGCAAAGGCTCTAGACGCGAATATTGGTGTGAAAGCTAATTCAATCAAGGAAACACTGCATGTTGGTGAAGGGCATATTGAAGAAGAATCAGCCGAGTGGTTCTTGTGGGAGAACAACTCCATTTGGCTCACTAACTTCACACACCATCAGGCTTCCAAGCAGCTCTCAACGAAACTCAGTTTTCACACTCTATGCTTAGTGCACCTTAAGTGCACTATCTAGGAATGAACCTGGTAGATCATCCCACACAAACGAATGCTCCACATGCGGGTTTCACATGCCACCAACTCCACATTCAGAGGCAACTTCAGCGCCACAGCCATTTTCAGATAGCCCTCAATGCAAAGGCTCTAGACGCGAATATTGGTGTGAGAGCTAATTCAATCAAGGAAACACTGCATGTTGGGGAAGGGCATATTGAAGAAGAATCAGCCGAGTGGTTCTTGTGGGAGAACAACTCCATTTGGCTCACTAACTTCACACACCATCAGGCTTCTAAGCAGCTCTCAAGGAAACTCAGTTATCACACTCTATGCTTAGTGCCCTTTGAGTGCATTATCTAGGAATGAACCTGGTAGAGCATCCCACACAAACGAATGCTCCACATGCGGGTTTCACATGCCACCAACTCCACATTCACAGGCAACTTCAGCGCCACAGCTGTTTTCAGATACCAACAATGCAAAGGCTCTAGACGCAAATATTGGTGTGAGAGCTAATTCAATCAAGGAAACACTGCATGTTGGTGAAGGGCATATTGAAGAAGAATCAGCAGAGTGGTTCTTGTGGGAGAACAACTCCATTTGGCTCACTAACTTCACACACCATCAGGCTTCCATGCAGCTCTCAAAGTAACTCAGTTTTCACACTCTAAGCTTAGTGCTCTTTGAGTGCCTAGAACTGCAATGAAGCTTGGTGAGTATCCCACACAAATACTCCACATGCGGGTTTTACATGCCACCAACTCCACATTCACAGGCAACTTCAGCGCCACAGCCGTTTTCAGATAGCCCTCAATGCAAAGGCTCTAGACGCAAATATTGGTGTGAGAGCTAATTCAATCAAGGAAACACTGCATGTTGGGGAAGCGCATATTGAAGAAGAATCAGCCGAGTGGTTCTTGTGGGAGAACAACTCCATTTGGCTCACTAACTTCACACACCATCAGGCTTCCAAGCAGCTCTCAAGGAAACTCAGTTTTCACACTCTATGCTTAGTGCCCTTTGAGTGCATTATCTAGTAATTAACCTGGTAGAGCATCAAACACAAACGAATGCTCCACATGCGGATTTCACATGCCACCAACTCCACATTCACAGGCAACTTCAGCGACACAGCCGTTTTCAGATAGCTTTCAATGCAAAGGCCCTAGACGCAAATATTGGTGTGAGAGCTAATTCAATCAAGGAAACACTGCATGTTGGTGAAGGGCATATTGAAGAAGAATCAGCCGAGTGGTTCTAGTGGAAGAACAACTCCATTTGGCTCACTAACTTCACACACCCTCAGGCTTCCAAGCAGCTCTCAAGGAAACTCAGTTTTCACACTCTATGCTTAGTGCACTTTGAGTGCATTATCTAGGAATGAAACTGGTAGAGCATCCCACACAAACGAATGATCCACATGCGGGTTTCACATGCCACCAACTCCACATTCACAGGCAACTTCAGCGCCACAGCCGTTTTCAGATAGCTTTCAATGCAAAGGCCCTAGACGCAAATATTGGTGTGAGAGCTAATTCAATCAAGGAAACACTGCATGTTGGGGAAGGGCATATTGAAGATGAATCAGCCGAGTGGTTCTTGTTTGATAACAACTCCATTTGGCTCACTAACTTCACACACCATCAGGCTTCCAAGCAGCTCTCAAGGAAACTCAGTTTTCACACTCTATGCTTAGTGCCCTTTGAGTGCCTAGGACTGAAATGAAGCTTGGTGAGCATCACACACAAACGAATGCTCCACATGCGGGTTTCACATGCCACCAACTCCACATTCACAGGCAACTTCAGCGGCACAGCCATTTTCAGATAGCCCTCAATGCAAAGGCTCTAGACGCAAATATTGGTGTGAGAGCTAATTCAATCAAGGAAACACTGCATTTTGTTGAAGGGCATATTGAAGAAGAATCAGCCGAGTGGTTCTTGTGGGAGAACAACTCCATTTGGCTCACTAACTTCAAACACCCTCAGGCTTCCAAGCAGCTCTCAAAGTAACTCAGTTTTCACACTCTAAGCTTAGTGCTCTTTGAGTGCATTATCTAGGAATGAACCTGGTAGAGCATCAAACACAAACGAATGCTCCACATGCGGGTTTCACATGCCACCAACTCCACATTCACAGCCAACTTCAGCGCCACAGCCGTTTTCAGATAGCCCTCAATGCAAAGGCTCTAGACTAAAATATTGGTGTGAGAGCTAATTCAATCAAGGAAACACTGCATGTTGGGGAAGGGCATATTGAAGAAGAATCAGCCGAGTGGTTCTTGTGGGAGAACAACTCCATTTGGCTCACTAACTTCACACACCATCAGGCTTCCAAGCAGCTCTCAAGGAAACTCAGTTTTCACACTCTATGCCTAGTGTCCTTTGAGTGCCTAAGACTGAAATGAAGCTTGGTGAGCATTACACACAAACGAATGCTCCACATGCGGGTTTCACATGCCACCAACTCCACTTTCACAGGCAACTTCAGCGCCACAGCCGTTTTCAGATACCCTCAATGCAAAGGCTCTAGATGCAAATATTGGTGTGAGAGCTAATTCAATCAAGGAAACACTGCATGTTGGTGAAGGGCATATTGAAGAAGAATCAGCCGAGTGGTTCTTGTGGGAGAACAACTCCATTTGGCTCACTAACTTCACACACCATCAGGCTTCTAAGCAGCTCTCAAGGAAACTTAATTTTCACACTCTATGCTTAGTGCCCTTTGAGTGCATTATCTAGGAATGAAACTGGTAGAGCATCCCACACAAACGAATGCTCCACATGCGGGTTTCACATGCCACCAACTCCACATTCACAGGCAACTTCAGCGCCACAGCCGTTTTCAGATAGCCCTCAATGCAAAGGCTCTAGACAAAAACATTGGTGTGAGAGCTAATTCAATCAAGGAAACAATGCATGTTGGGGAAGCGCATATTGAAGAAGAATCAGCCGAGTGGTTCTAGTGGAAGAACAACTCCATTTGGCTCACTAACTTCACACACCCTCAGGCTTCCAAGCAGCTCTCAAGGAAACTCAGTTTTCACACTCTATGCTTAGTGCACTTTGAGTGCATTATCTAGGAATGAAACTGGTAGAGCATCCCACACAAACGAATGATCCACATGCGGGTTTCACATGCCACCAACTCCACATTCACAGGCAACTTCAGCGCCACAGCCGTTTTCAGATAGCTTTCAATGCAAAGGCCCTAGACGCAAATATTGGTGTGAGAGCTAATTCAATCAAGGAAACACTGCATGTTGGGGAAGGGCATATTGAAGATGAATCAGCCGAGTGGTTCTTGTTTGATAACAACTCCATTTGGCTCACTAACTTCACACACCATCAGGCTTCCAAGCAGCTCTCAACGAAACTCAGTTTTCACACTCTATGCTTAGTGCCCTTTGAGTGCCTATGACTGAAATGAAGCTTGGTGAGCATCACACACAAACGAATGCTCCACATGCGGGTTTCACATGCCACCAACTCCACATTCACAGGCAACTTCAGCGCCACAGCCATTTTCAGATAGCCCTCAATGCAAAGGCTCTAGACGCAAATATTGGTGTGAGAGCTAATTCAATCAAGGAAACACTGCATTTTGTTGAAGGGCATATTGAAGAAGAATCAGCCGAGTGGTTCTTGTGGGAGAACAACTCCATTTGGCTCACTAACTTCAAACACCCTCAGGCTTCCAAGCAGCTCTCAAAGTAACTCAGTTTTCACACTCTAAGCTTAGTGCTCTTTGAGTGCATTATCTAGGAATGAACCTGGTAGAGCATCCCACACAAACGAATGATCCACATGCGGGTTTCACATGCCACCAACTCCACATTCACAGCCAACTTCAGCGCCACAGCCGTTTTCAGATAGCCCTCAATGCAAAGGCTCTAGACTAAAATATTGGTGTGAGAGCTAATTCAATCAAGGAAACACTGCATGTTGGGGAAGGGCATATTGAAGAAGAATCAGCCGAGTGGTTCTTGTGGGAGAACAACTCCATTTGGCTCACTAACTTCACACACCATCAGGCTTCCAAGCAGCTCTCAAGGAAACTCAGTTTTCACACTCTATGCCTAGTGTCCTTTGAGTGCCTAAGACTGAAATGAAGCTTGGTGAGCATTACACACAAACGAATGCTCCACATGCGGGTTTCACATGCCACCAACTCCACTTTCACAGGCAACTTCAGCGCCACAGCCGTTTTCAGATACCCTCAATGCAAAGGCTCTAGATGCAAATATTGGTGTGAGAGCTAATTCAATCAAGGAAACACTGCATGTTGGTGAAGGGCATATTGAAGAAGAATCAGCCGAGTGGTTCTTGTGGGAGAACAACTCCATTTGGCTCACTAACTTCACACACCATCAGGCTTCTAAGCAGCTCTCAAGGAAACTTAATTTTCACACTCTATGCTTAGTGCCCTTTGAGTGCATTATCTAGGAATGAAACTGGTAGAGCATCCCACACAAACGAATGCTCCACATGCGGGTTTCACATGCCACCAACTCCACATTCACAGGCAACTTCAGCGCCACAGCCGTTTTCAGATAGCCCTCAATGCAAAGGCTCTAGACAAAAACATTGGTGTGAGAGCTAATTCAATCAAGGAAACAATGCATGTTGGGGAAGCGCATATTGAAGAAGAATCAGCCGAGTGGTTCTTGTGGGAGAACAACTCCATTTGGCTCACTAACTTCACACACCATTAGGCTTCTAAGCAGCTCTCAAGGAAACTCAGTTTTCACACTCTATGCTTAGTGCCCTTTGAGTGCATTATCTAGGAATGAACCTGGTAGAGCATCCCACACAAACGAATGCTCCACATGCGGGTTTCACATGCCACCAACTCCACATTCACAGGCAACTTCAGCGCCACAGCCGTTTTCAGATAGCCCTCAATGCAAAGGCTCTAGACGCAAATACTGGTGTGAGAGCAAATTCAATCAAGGAAACACTGCATGTTGGTGAAGGGCATATTGAAGAAGAATCAGCCGAGTGGTTCTTGTGGGAGAACAACTCCATTTGGCTCACTAACTTCACACACCATCAGGCTTCCAAGCAGCTCTCAAGGAAACTCAGTTTTCACACTCTATGCTTAGTGCACTTTGAGTGCATTATCTAGGAATGAAACTGGTAGAGCATCAAACACAAACGAATGCTCCACCTAAGGGTTTCACATGCCACCAACTCCACATTCACAGGCAACTTCAGCGCCACAGCCGTTTTCAGATAGCCCTCAATGCAAAGGCTCTAGACAAAAATATTTGTGTGAGAGCTAATTCAATCAAGGAAACACTGCATGTTGGTGAGGGCATATTGAAGAAGAATCAGCCGAGTGGTTCTTGTGGGAGAACAACTCCATTTGGCTGACTAACTTCACACACCATCAGGCTTCCAAGCAGCTCTCAAGGAAACTCAGTTTTCACACTCTATGCTTAGTGCCCTTCAGGTGCCTAGGACTAAAATGAAGCTGGTAGAGCATCCCACACAAACGAATGCTCCACATGCGGGTTTCACATGCCACCAACTCCACATTCACAGGCAACTTCAGCGCCACAGCCGTTTTCAGATAGCCCTCAATGCAAAGGCTCTAGACGCAAATATTGGTGTGAGAGCTAATTCAATCAAGGAAACACTGCATGTTGGTGAAGGGCATATTGAAGAAGAATCAGCCGAGTGGTTCTTGTGGGAGAACAACTCCATTTGGCTCACTAACTTCACACACCATCAGGCTTCCAAGCAGCTCTGAAAGTAACTCAGTTTTCACACTCTAAGCTTAGTGCTATTTGAGTGCCTAGAACTGCAATTAAGCTTGGTGAGTATCCCACACAAATGCTCCACATGCGGGTTTCACATGCCACCAACTCCACATTCACAGGCAACTTCAGCGCCACAGCCGTTTTCAGATAGCCCTCAATGCAAAGGCTCTAGACAAAAATATTGGTGTGAGAGCTAATTCAATCAAGGAAACACTGCATGTTGGGGAAGCGCATATTGAAGAAGAATCAGCCGAGTGGTTCTTGTGGGAGAACAACTCCATTTGGCTCACTAACTTCACACACCATCAGGCTTCCAAGCAGCTCTCAAGGAAACTCAGTTTTCACACTCTATGCTTAGTGCCCTTTGAGTGCATTATCTAGTAATTAACCTGGTAGAGCATCAAACACAAACGAATGCTCCACATGCGGGTTTCACATGCCACCAACTCCACATTCACAGGCAACTTCAGCGCCACAGCCGTTTTCAGATAGCTCTCAATGCAAAGGCTCTAGACGCAAATATTGGTGTGAGAGCTAATTCAATCAAGGAAACACTGCATGTTGGTGAAGGGCATATTGAAGAAGAATCAGCCGAGTGGTTCTAGTGGAAGAACAACTCCATTTGGATCACTAAATTCACACACCCTCAGGCTTCCAAGCAGCTCTCAAGGAAACTCAGTTTTCACACTCTATGCTTAGTGCACTTTGAGTGCCTAGGACTGAAATGAAGCTTGGTGAGCATCCCACACAAACGATTGCTCCACATGCGGGTTTCACATGCGACCAACTCCACATTCACAGGCAACTTCAGCGCCACAGCCGTTTTCAGATAGCCCTCAATGCAAAGGCTCTAGACGCAAATATTGGTGTGAGAGCTAATTCAATCAAGGAAACACTGCATGTTGGGGAAGGGCATATTGAAGAAGAATCAGCCGAGTGGTTCTTGTGGGAGAACAACTCCATTTGGCTCACTAACTTCACACACCATCAGGCTTCCAAGCAGCTCTCAAGGAAACTCAGTTTTCACACTCTATGCTTAGTACACTTTGAGTGCATTATCTAGGAATGAAACTGGTAGAGCATCAAACACAAACGAATGCTCCACATGCGGGTTTCACATGCCACCAACTCCACATTCACAGGCAACTTCAGCGCCACAGCCGTTTTCAGATAGCCCTCAATGCAAAGGCTCTAGACGCAAATATTGGTGTGAGAGCTAATTCAATCAAGGAAACACTGCATGTTGGGGAAGGGCATATTGAAGAAGAATCAGCCGAGTGGTTCTTGTGGGAGAACAACTCCATTTGGCTCACTAACTTCACACACCATCAGGCTTCCAAGCAGCTCTCAAGGAAACTCAGTTTTCACACTCTATGCTTAGTGCACTTTTAGTGCACTATCTAGGAATGAACCTGGTAGATCATCCCACACAAACGAATGCTCCACATGCGGGTTTCACATGCCACCAACACCACATTCACAGGCAACTTCAGCGCCACAGCCGTTTTCAGATAGCCCTCAATGCAAAGGCTCTAGACGCGAATATTGGTGTGAAAGCTAATTCAATCAAGGAAACACTGCATGTTGGTGAAGGGCATATTGAAGAAGAATCAGCAGAGTGGTTCTTGTGGGAGAACAACTCCATTTGGCTCACTAACTTCACACACCATCAGGCTTCCAAGCAGCTCTCAACGAAACTCAGTTTTCACACTCTATGCTTAGTGCACCTTAAGTGCACTATCTAGGAATGAACCTGGTAGATCATCCCACACAAACGAATGCTCCACATGCGGGTTTCACATGCCACCAACTCCACATTCAGAGGCAACTTCAGCGCCACAGCCATTTTCAGATAGCCCTCAATGCAAAGGCTCTAGACGCGAATATTGGTGTGAGAGCTAATTCAATCAAGGAAACACTGCATGTTGGTGAAGGGCATATTGAAGAAGAATCAGCCGAGTGGTTCTTGTGGGAGAACAACTCCATTTGGCTCACTAACTTCACACACCATCAGGCTTCCAAGCAGCTCTCAAGGAAACTCAGTTTTCACACTCTATGCTTAGTGCACTTGAGTGCATTATCTAGGAAAGAAACTGGTAGAGCATCAAACACAAACGAATGCTCCACATGCGGGTTTCACATGCCACCAACTCCACATTCACAGGCAACTTCAGCGCCACAGCCGTTTTCAGATAGCCCTCAATGCAAAGGCTCTAGACGCGAATATTGGTGTGAGAGCTAATTCAATCAAGGAAACACTGCATGTTGGGGAAGGGCATATTGAAGAAGAATCAGCCGAGTGGTTCTTGTGGGAGAACAACTCCATTTGGCTCACTAACTTCACACACCATCAGGCTTCCAAGCAGCTCTCAACGAAACTCCGTTTTCACACTCTATGCTTAGTGCACTTGAGTGCATTATCTAGATATGAAACTGGTAGAGCATCAAACACAAACGAATGCTCCACATGCGGGTTTCACATGCCACCAACTCCACATTCACAGGCAACTTCAGCGCCACAGCCGTTTTCAGATAGCCCTCAATGCAAAGGCTCTAGACGCGAATATTGGTGTGAGAGCTAATTCAATCAAGGAAACACTGCATGTTGGGGAAGCGCATATTGAAGAAGAATCAGCCGAGTGGTTCTTGTGGGAGAACAACTCCATTTGGCTCACTAACTTCACACACCATCAGGCTTCCAATCAGCTCTCAAAGAAACTCAGTTTTCACACTCTATGCTTAGTGCCCTTTGAGTGCATTATCTAGGAATGAAACTGGTAGAGCATCAAACACAAATGAATGCTCCACATGCGGGTTTCAATGGCACCAACTCCACATTCACAGGCAACTTCAGCGCCACAGCCGTTTTCAGATAGCCCTCAATGCAAAGTCTCTAGACGCAAATATTGGTGTGAGAGCTAATTCAATCAAGGAAACACTGCATGTTGGGGAAGGGCATATTGAAGAAGAATCAGCCGAGTGGTTCTTGTGGGAGAACAACTCCATTTGGCTCACTAACTTCACACACCATCAGGCTTCCAAGCAGCTCTCAAGGAAACTCAGTTTTCACACTCTATGCTTAGTACACTTTGAGTGCATTATCTAGGAATGAAACTGGTAGAGCATCAAACACAAACGAATGCTCCACATGCGGGTTTCACATGCCACCAACTCCACATTCACAGGCAACTTCAGCGCCACAGCCGTTTTCAGATAGCCCTCAATGCAAAGGCTCTAGACGCAAATATTGGTGTGAGAGCTAATTCAATCAAGGAAACACTGCATGTTGGGGAAGGGCATATTGAAGAAGAATCAGCCGAGTGGTTCTTGTGGGAGAACAACTCCATTTGGCTCACTAACTTCACACACCATCAGGCTTCCAAGCAGCTCTCAAGGAAACTCAGTTTTCACACTCTATGCTTAGTGCACTTTGAGTGCACTATCTAGGAATGAACCTGGTAGATCATCCCACACAAACGAATGCTCCACATGCGGGTTTCACATGCCACCAACACCACATTCTCAGGCAACTTCAGCGCCACAGCCGTTTTCAGATAGCCCTCAATGCAAAGGCTCTAGACGCGAATATTGGTGTGAAAGCTAATTCAATCAAGGAAACACTGCATGTTGGTGAAGGGCATATTGAAGAAGAATCAGCCGAGTGGTTCTTGTGGGAGAACAACTCCATTTGGCTCACTAACTTCACACACCATCAGGCTTCCAAGCAGCTCTCAACGAAACTCAGTTTTCACACTCTATGCTTAGTGCACCTTAAGTGCACTATCTAGGAATGAACCTGGTAGATCATCCCACACAAACGAATGCTCCACATGCGGGTTTCACATGCCACCAACTCCACATTCAGAGGCAACTTCAGCGCCACAGCCATTTTCAGATAGCCCTCAATGCAAAGGCTCTAGACGCGAATATTGGTGTGAGAGCTAATTCAATCAAGGAAACACTGCATGTTGGGGAAGGGCATATTGAAGAAGAATCAGCCGAGTGGTTCTTGTGGGAGAACAACTCCATTTGGCTCACTAACTTCACACACCATCAGGCTTCCAAGCAGCTCTCAAGGAAACTCAGTTCTCACACTCTATGCTTAGTGCACTTGAGTGCATTATCTAGGAATGAACCTGGTAGAGCATCAAACACAAACGAATGCTCCACATGCGGGTTTCACATGCCACCAACTCCACATTCACAGGCAACTTCAGCGCCACAGCCGTTTTCAGATAGCCCTCAATGCAAAGGCTCTAGACGCGAATATTGGTGTGAGAGCTAATTTAATCAAGGAAACACTGCATGTTGGGGAAGCGCATATTGAAGAAGAATCAGCCGAGTGGTTCTTGTGGGAGAACAACTCCATTTGGCTCACTAACTTCACACACCATCAGGCTTCCAATCAGCTCTCAAAGAAACTCAGTTTTCACACTCTATGCTTAGTGCCCTTTGAGTGCATTATCTAGGAATGAAACTGGTAGAGCATCAAACACAAATGAATGCTCCACATGCGGGTTTCAATGGCACCAACTCCACATTCACAGGCAACTTCAGCGCCACAGCCGTTTTCAGATAGCCCTCAATGCAAAGGCTCTAGACGCAAATATTGGTGTGAGAGCTAATTCAATCAAGGAAACACTGCATGTTGGGGAAGGGCATATTGAAGAAGAATCAGCCGAGTGGTTCTTGTGGGAGAACAACTCCATTTGGCTCACTAACTTCACACACCATCAGGCTTCCAAGCAGCTCTCAACGAAACTCCGTTTTCACACTCTATGCTTAGTGCACTTGAGTGCATTATCTAGGAATGAAACTGGTAGAGCATCCCACACAAACGAATGCTCCACATGCGGGTTTCACATGCCACCAACTCCACATTCACAGGCAACTTCAGCGCCACAGCCGTTTTCAGATAGCCCTCAATGCAAAGGCTCTAGACGCGAATATTGGTGTGAGAGCTAATTCAATCAAGGAAACACTGCATGTTGGGGAAGCGCATATTGAAGAAGAATCAGCCGAGTGGTTCTTGTGGGAGAACAACTCCATTTGGCTCACTAACTTCACACACCATCAGGCTTCCAAGCAGCTCTCAAGGAAACTCAGTTTTCACACTCTATGCTTAGTGCATTTTAAGTGCACTATCTAGGAATGAACCTGGTAGAGCATCCCACACAAACGAATGCTCCACATGCGGGTTTCACATGCCACCAACTCCACATTCACAGGCAACTTCAGCGCCACAGCCGTTTTCAGATAGCCCTCAATGCAAAGGCTCTAGACGCAAATATTGGTGTGAGAGCTAATTCAATCAAGGAAACACTGCATGTTGGGGAAGGGCATATTGAAGAAGAATCAGCCGAGTGGTTCTTGTGGGAGAACAACTCCATTTGGCTCACTAACTTCACACACCATCAGGCTTCCAAGCAGCTCTCAAGGAAACTCAGTTTTCACACTCTATGCTTAGTGCACTTGAGTGCATTATCTAGGAATGAAACTGGTAGAGCATCAAACACAAATGAATGCTCCACATGCGGGTTTCACATGCCACCAACTCCACATTCCCAGGCAACTTCAGCGCCACAGCCGTTTTCAGATAGCCCTCAATGCAAAGGCTCTAGACGCGAATATTGGTGTGAGAGCTAATTCAATCAAGGAAACACTGCATGTAGGGGAAGGGCATATTGAAGAAGAATCAGCCGAGTGGTTCCTGTGGGAGAACAACTACAATTGGCTCACTAACTTCACACACCATCAGGCTTCCAAGCAGCTCTCAAGGAAACTCAGTTTTCACACTCTTTGCTTAGTACCCTTTGAATGCATTATCTAGGAATGAAACTGGTAGAGCATCAAACACAAACGAATGCTCCACATGCGAGTTTCACATGCCACCAACTCCACATTCACAGGCAACTTCAGTGCCACAGCCGTTTTCAGATAGCCCTCAATGCAAAGGCTCTACACGCAAATATTGGTGTGAGAGCTAATTCAATCAAGGAAACACTGCATGTTGGTGAAGGGCATATTGAAGAAGAATCAGCCGAGTGGTTCCTGTGGGAGAACAACTCCAATTGGCTCACTAACTTCACACACCATCAGGCTTCCAAGCAGCTCTCAAGGAAACTCAGTTTTCACACTCTATGCTTAGTGCCCTTTGAGTGCATTATCTAGGAATGAACCTGGTAGAGCATCCCACACAAACGAATGCTCCACATGCGGGTTTCACATGCCACCAACTCCACATTCACAGGCAACTTCAGCGCCACTGCCATTTTCAGATAGCCCTCAATGCAAAGGATCTAGACGCAAATATTGGTGTGAGAGCTAATTCAATCAAGGAAACACTGCATGTTGGGGAAGGGCATATTGAAGAAGAATCAACCGAGTGGTTCTTGTGGGAGAACAACTCCATTTGGCTCACTAACTTCACACACCATCAGGCTTCCAAGCAGCTCTCAAGGAAACTTAATTTTCACACTCTATGCTTAGTGCCCTTTGAGTGCCTAGGACTGAAATGAAGCTTGGTGAGCATCCCACACAAACGAATGCTCCACATGCGGGTTTCACATGCCACCACCTCCACATTCACAGGCAACTTCAGCGCCACAGCCATTTTCAGATAGCCCTCAATGCAAAGGCTCTAGACGCAAATATTGGTGTGAGAGCTAATTCAATCAAGGAAACACTGCATGTTGGGGAAGGGCATATTGAAGAAGAATCAGCCGAGTGGTTCTTGTGGGAGAACAACTCCATTTGGCTCACTAACTTCACACACCATCAGGCTTCCAAGCAGCTCTCAAGGAAACTCAGTTTTCACACTCTATGCTTAGTGCATTTTAAGTGCACTATCTAGGAATGAACCTGGTAGAGCATCCCACACAAACGAATGCTCCACATGCGGGTTTCACATGCCACCAACTCCACATTCCCAGGCAACTTCAGCGCCACAGCCGTTTTCAGATAGCCCTCAATGCAATGGATCTACAGGCGAATATTGGTGTGAGAGCTAATTCAATCAAGGAAACACTGCATGTAGGGGAAGGGCATATTGAAGAAGAATCAGCCGAGTGGTTCCTGTGGGAGAACAACTCCAATTGGCTCACTAACTTCACACACCATCAGGCTTCCAAGCAGCTCTCAAGGAAACTCAGTTTTCACACTCTTTGCTTAGTACCCTTTGAATGCATTATCTAGGAATGAAACTGGTAGAGCATCAAACACAAACGAATGCTCCACATGCGAGTTTCACATGCCACCAACTCCACATTCACAGGCAACTTCAGTGCCACAGCCGTTTTCAGATAGCCCTCAATGCAAAGGCTCTAGACGCGAATATTGGTGTGAGAGCTAATTCAATCAAGGAAACACTGCATGTTGGGGAAGGGCATATTGAAGAAGAATCAGCCGAGTGGTTCTTGTGGGAGAACAACTCCATTTGGCTCACTAACTTCACACACCATCAGGCTTCCAAGCAGCTCTCAAGGAAACTCAGTTTTCACACTCTATGCTTAGTGCCCTTTGAGTGCATTATCTAGGAATGAACCTGGTAGAGCATCCCACACAAACGAATGCTCCACATGCGGGTTTCACATGCCACCAACTCCACATTCACAGGCAGCTTCAGCGCCACAGCCGTTTTCAGATAGCCCTCAATGCAAAGGCTCTAGACGCAAATATTGGTGTGAGAGCTAATTCAATCAAGGAAACACTGCATGTTGGTGAAGGGCATATTGAAGAAGAATCAGCCGAGTGGTTCCGGTGGGAGAACAACTCCAATTGGCTCACTAACTTCACACACCATCAGGCTTCCAAGCAGCTCTCAAGGAAACTCAGTTTTCACACTCTATGCTTAGTGCCCTTTGAGTGCATTATCTAGGAATGAACCTGGTAGAGCATCCCACACAAACGAATGCTCCACATGCGGGTTTCACATGCCACCAACTCCACATTCACAGGCAACTTCAGCGCCACAGCCGTTTTCAGATAGCCCTCAATGCAAAGGCTCTAGACGCAAATATTGGTGTGAGAGCTAATTCAATCAAGGAAACACTGCATGTTGGGAAGGGCATATTGAAGAAGAATCAGCCGAGTGGTTCTTGTGGGAGAACAACTCCATTTGGCTCACTAACTTCACACACCATCAGGCTTCCAAGCAGCTCTCAAGGAAACTCAGTTTTCACACTCTTTGCTTAGTACACTTTGAATGCATTATCTAGGAATGAAACTGGTAGAGCATCAAACACAAACGAATGCTCCACACGAAAGTTTCACATGCCACCAACTCCACATTCACAGGCAACTTCATCGCCACTGCCATTTTCAGATAGCCCTCAATGCAATGGCTCTAGACGCAAATATTGGTGTGAGAGCTAATTCAATCAAGGAAACACTGCATGTTGGTGAAGGGCATATTGAAGAAGAATCAGCCGAGTGGTTCTTGTGGGAGAACAACTCCATTTGGCTCACTAACTTCACACACCATCAGGCTTCCAAGCAGCTCTCAACGAAACTCAGTTTTCACACTCTATGCTTAGTGCACTTTAAGTGCACTATCTAGGAATGAAACTGGTAGAGCATCAAACACAAACGAATGCTCCACATGCGGGTTTCACATGCCACCAACTCCACATTCACAGGCAACTTCAGCGCCACAGCCGTTTTCAGATAGCCCTCAATGCAAAGGCTCTAGACAAAAATATTGGTGTGAGAGCTAATTCAATCAAGGAAACACTGCATGTTGGGGAATGGCATATTGAAGAAGAATCAGCAGAGTGGTTCTTGTGGGAGAACAACTCCATTTGGCTCACTAACTTCACACACCACCAGGCTTCCAAGCAGCTCTCAAGGAAACTTAATTTTCACACTCTATGCTTAGTGCCCTTTGAGTGCCTAGGACTGAAATGAAGCTTGGTGAGCATCCCACACAAACGAATGCTCCACATGCGGGTTTCACATGCCACCAACTCCACATTCAGAGGCAACTTCAGCGCCACAGCCATTTTCAGATAGCCCTCAATGCAAAGGCTCTAGACAAAAATATTGGTGTGAGAGCTAATTCAATCAAGGAAACACTGCATGTTGGGGAAGGGCATATTGAAGAAGAATCAGCCGAGTGGTTCTTGTGGGAGAACAACTCCATTTGGCTCACTAACTTCACACACCATCAGGCTTCCAAGCAGCTCTCAAGGAAACTCAGTTTTCACACTCTATGCTTAGTGCACTTGAGTGCATTATCTAGGAAAGAAACTGGTAGAGCATCAAACACAAACGAATGCTCCACATGCGGGTTTCACATGCCACCAACTCCACATTCACAGGCAACTTCAGCGCCACAGCCGTTTTCAGATAGCCCTCAATGCAAAGGCTCTAGACGCGAATATTGGTGTGAGAGCTAATTTAATCAAGGAAACACTGCATGTTGGGGAAGCGCATATTGAAGAAGAATCAGCCGAGTGGTTCTTGTGGGAGAACAACTCCATTTGGCTCACTAACTTCACACACCATCAGGCTTCCAATCAGCTCTCAAAGAAACTCAGTTTTCACACTCTATGCTTAGTGCCCTTTGAGTGCATTATCTAGGAATGAAACTGGTAGAGCATCAAACACAAATGAATGCTCCACATGCGGGTTTCAATGGCACCAACTCCACATTCACAGGCAACTTCAGCGCCACAGCCGTTTTCAGATAGCCCTGAATGCAAAGGCTCTAGACGCAAATATTGGTGTGAGAGCTAATTCAATCAAGGAAACACTGCATGTTGGGGAAGGGCATATTGAAGAAGAATCAGCCGAGTGGTTCTTGTGGGAGAACAACTCCATTTGGCTCACTAACTTCACACACCATCAGGCTTCCAAGCAGCTCTCAACGAAACTCCGTTTTCACACTCTATGCTTAGTGCACTTGAGTGCATTATCTAGGAATGAAACTGGTAGAGCATCAAACACAAACGAATGCTCCACATGCGGGTTTCACATGCCACCAACTCCACATTCACAGGCAACTTCAGCGCCACAGCCGTTTTCAGATAGCCCTCAATGCAAAGGCTCTAGACGCGAATATTGGTGTGAGAGCTAATTCAATCAAGGAAACACTGCATGTTGGGGAAGCGCATATTGAAGAAGAATCAGCCGAGTGGTTCTTGTGGGAGAACAACTCCATTTGGCTCACTAACTTCACACACCATCAGGCTTCCAAGCAGCTCTCAAGGAAACTCAGTTTTCACACTCTATGCTTAGTGCATTTTAAGTGCACTATCTAGGAATGAACCTGGTAGAGCATCCCACACAAACGAATGCTCCACATGCGGGTTTCACATGCCACCAACTCCACATTCACAGGCAACTTCAGCGCCACAGCCGTTTTCAGATAGCCCTCAATGCAAAGGCTCTAGACGCAAATATTGGTGTGAGAGCTAATTCAATCAAGGAAACACTGCATGTTGGGGAAGGGCATATTGAAGAAGAATCAGCCGAGTGGTTCTTGTGGGAGAACAACTCCATTTGGCTCACTAACTTCACACACCATCAGGCTTCCAAGCAGCTCTCAAGGAAACTCAGTTTTCACACTCTATGCTTAGTGCACTTGAGTGCATTATCTAGGAATGAAACTGGTAGAGCATCAAACACAAACGAATGCTCCACATGCGGGTTTCACATGCCACCAACTCCACATTCCCAGGCAACTTCAGCGCCACAGCCGTTTTCAGATAGCCCTCAATGCAAAGGCTCTAGACGCGAATATTGGTGTGAGAGCTAATTCAATCAAGGAAACACTGCATGTAGGGGAAGGGCATATTGAAGAAGAATCAGCCGAGTGGTTCCTGTGGGAGAACAACTACAATTGGCTCACTAACTTCACACACCATCAGGCTTCCAAGCAGCTCTCAAGGAAACTCAGTTTTCACACTCTTTGCTTAGTACCCTTTGAATGCATTATCTAGGAATGAAACTGGTAGAGCATCAAACACAAACGAATGCTCCACATGCGAGTTTCACATGCCACCAACTCCACATTCACAGGCAACTTCAGTGCCACAGCCGTTTTCAGATAGCCCTCAATGCAAAGGCTCTACACGCAAATATTGGTGTGAGAGCTAATTCAATCAAGGAAACACTGCATGTTGGTGAAGGGCATATTGAAGAAGAATCAGCCGAGTGGTTCCTGTGGGAGAACAACTCCAATTGGCTCACTAACTTCACACACCATCAGGCTTCCAAGCAGCTCTCAAGGAAACTCAGTTTTCACACTCTATGCTTAGTGCCCTTTGAGTGCATTATCTAGGAATGAACCTGGTAGAGCATCCCACACAAACGAATGCTCCACATGCGGGTTTCACATGCCACCAACTCCACATTCACAGGCAACTTCAGCGCCACTGCCATTTTCAGATAGCCCTCAATGCAAAGGCTCTAGACGCAAATATTGGTGTGAGAGCTAATTCAATCAAGGAAACACTGCATGTTGGGAAGGGCATATTGAAGAAGAATCAACCGAGTGGTTCTTGTGGGAGAACAACTCCATTTGGCTCACTAACTTCACACACCATCAGGCTTCCAAGCAGCTCTCAAGGAAACTTAATTTTCACACTCTATGCTTAGTGCCCTTTGAGTGCCTAGGACTGAAATGAAGCTTGGTGAGCATCCCACACAAACGAATGCTCCACATGCGGGTTTCACATGCCACCACCTCCACATTCACAGGCAACTTCAGCGCCACAGCCATTTTCAGATAGCCCTCAATGCAAAGGCTCTAGACGCAAATATTGGTGTGAGAGCTAATTCAATCAAGGAAACACTGCATGTTGGGGAAGGGCATATTGAAGAAGAATCAGCCGAGTGGTTCTTGTGGGAGAACAACTCCATTTGGCTCACTAACTTCACACACCATCAGGCTTCCAAGCAGCTCTCAAGGAAACTCAGTTTTCACACTCTATGCTTAGTGCATTTTAAGTGCACTATCTAGGAATGAACCTGGTAGAGCATCCCACACAAACGAATGCTCCACATGCGGGTTTCACATGCCACCAACTCCACATTCCCAGGCAACTTCAGCGCCACAGCCGTTTTCAGATAGCCCTCAATGCAATGGATCTACAGGCGAATATTGGTGTGAGAGCTAATACAATCAAGGAAACACTGCATGTAGGGGAAGGGCATATTGAAGAAGAATCAGCCGAGTGGTTCCTGTGGGAGAACAACTCCAATTGGCTCACTAACTTCACACACCATCAGGCTTCCAAGCAGCTCTCAAGGAAACTCAGTTTTCACACTCTTTGCTTAGTACCCTTTGAATGCATTATCTAGGAATGAAACTGGTAGAGCATCAAACACAAACGAATGCTCCACATGCGAGTTTCACATGCCACCAACTCCACATTCACAGGCAACTTCAGTGCCACAGCCGTTTTCAGATAGCCCTCAATGCAAAGGCTCTAGACGCGAATATTGGTGTGAGAGCTAATTCAATCAAGGAAACACTGCATGTTGGGGAAGGGCATATTGAAGAAGAATCAGCCGAGTGGTTCTTGTGGGAGAACAACTCCATTTGGCTCACTAACTTCACACACCATCAGGCTTCCAAGCAGCTCTCAAGGAAACTCAGTTTTCACACTCTATGCTTAGTGCCCTTTGAGTGCATTATCTAGGAATGAACCTGGTAGAGCATCCCACACAAACGAATGCTCCACATGCGGGTTTCACATGCCACCAACTCCACATTCACAGGCAGCTTCAGCGCCACAGCCGTTTTCAGATAGCCCTCAATGCAAAGGCTCTAGACGCAAATATTGGTGTGAGAGCTAATTCAATCAAGGAAACACTGCATGTTGGTGAAGGGCATATTGAAGAAGAATCAGCCGAGTGGTTCCGGTGGGAGAACAACTCCATTTGGCTCACTAACTTCACACACCATCAGGCTTCCAAGCAGCTCTCAAGGAAACTCAGTTTTCACACTCTATGCTTAGTGCACTTTGAGTGCATTATCTAGGAATGAACCTGGTAGAGCATCCCACACAAACGAATGCTCCACATGCGGGTTTCACATGCCACCAACTCCACATTCACAGGCAACTTCAGCGCCACAGCCGTTTTCAGATAGCCCTCAATGCAAAGGCTCTAGACGCAAATATTGGTGTGAGAGCTAATTCAATCAAGGAAACACTGCATGTTGGGAAGGGCATATTGAAGAAGAATCAGCCGAGTGGTTCTTGTGGGAGAACAACTCCATTTGGCTCACTAACTTCACACACCATCAGGCTTCCAAGCAGCTCTCAAGGAAACTCAGTTTTCACACTCTTTGCTTAGTACACTTTGAATGCATTATCTAGGAATGAAACTGGTAGAGCATCAAACACAAACGAATGCTCCACACGAAAGTTTCACATGCCACCAACTCCACATTCACAGGCAACTTCATCGCCACTGCCATTTTCAGATAGCCCTCAATGCAATGGCTCTAGACGCAAATATTGGTGTGAGAGCTAATTCAATCAAGGAAACACTGCATGTTGGTGAAGGGCATATTGAAGAAGAATCAGCCGAGTGGTTCTTGTGGGAGAACAACTCCATTTGGCTCACTAACTGCACACACCATCAGGCTTCCAAGCAGCTCTCAACGAAACTCAGTTTTCACACTCTATGCTTAGTGCACTTTAAGTGCACTATCTAGGAATGAAACTGGTAGAGCATCAAACACAAACGAATGCTCCACATGCGGGTTTCACATGCCACCAACTCCACATTCACAGGCAACTTCAGCGCCACAGCCGTTTTCAGATAGCCCTCAATGCAAAGGCTCTAGACAAAAATATTGGTGTGAGAGCTAATTCAATCAAGGAAACACTGCATGTTGGGGAATGGCATATTGAAGAAGAATCAGCAGAGTGGTTCTTGTGGGAGAACAACTCCATTTGGCTCACTAACTTCACACACCACCAGGCTTCCAAGCAGCTCTCAAGGAAACTTAATTTTCACACTCTATGCTTAGTGCCCTTTGAGTGCCTAGGACTGAAATGAAGCTTGGTGAGCATCCCACACAAACGAATGCTCCACATGCGGGTTTCACATGCCACCAACTCCACATTCACAGGCAACTTCAGCGCCACAGCCGTTTTCAGATAGCCCTCAATGCAAAGGCTCTAGACGCAAATATTGGTGTGAGAGCTAATTCAATCAAGGAAACACTGCATGTTGGGGAAGGGCATATTGAAGAAGAATCAGCCGAGTGGTTCTTGTGGGAGAACAACTCCATTTGGCTCACTAACTTCACACACCATCAGGCTTCCAAGCAGCTCTCAAGGAAACTCAGTTTTCACACTCTATGCTTAGTGCCCTTTGAGTGCATTATCTAGGAATGAAACTGGTAGAGCATCAAACACAAACGAATGCTCCACATGCGGGTTTCACATGCCACCAACTCCACATTCACAGGCAACTTCACCGCCACAGCCGTTTTCAGATAGCCCTCAATGCAAAGGCTCTAGACGCGAATATTGGTGTGAGAGCTAATTCAATCAAGGAAACACTGCATGTTGGGGAAGGGCATATTGAAGAAGAATCAGCCGAGTGGTTCTTGTGGGAGAACAACTCCATTTGGCTCACTAACTTCACACACCATCAGGCTTCCAAGCAGCTCTCAAGGAAACTTAATTTTCACACTCTATGCTTAGTGCCCTTTGAGTGCCTAGGACTGAAATGAAGCTTGGTGAGCATCCCACACAAACGAATGCTCCACATGCGGGTTTCACATGCCACCAACTCCACATTCACAGGCAACTTCAGCGCCACAGCTGTTTTCAGGTAGCCCTCAATGCAAAGGCTCTAGACGCGAATATTGGTGTGAGAGCTAAATTAATCAAGGAAACACTGCATGTTGGGGAAGCGCATATTGAAGAAGAATCAGCCGAGTGGTTCTTGTGGGAGAACAACTCCATTTGGCTCACTAACTTCACACACCATCAGGCTTCCAATCAGCTCTCAAAGAAACTCAGTTTTCACACTCTATGCTTAGTGCCCTTTGAGTGCATTATCTAGGAATGAAACTGGTAGAGCATCAAACACAAATGAATGCTCCACATGCGGGTTTCAATGGCACCAACTCCACATTCACAGGCAACTTCAGCGCCACAGCCGTTTTCAGATAGCCCTCAATGCAAAGGCTCTAGACGCAAATATTGGTGTGAGAGCTAATTCAATCAAGGAAACACTGCATGTTGGGGAAGGGCATATTGAAGAAGAATCAGCCGAGTGGTTCTTGTGGGAGAACAACTCCATTTGGCTCACTAACTTCACACACCATCAGGCTTCCAAGCAGCTCTCAACGAAACTCCGTTTTCACACTCTATGCTTAGTGCACTTGAGTGCATTATCTAGGAATGAAACTGGTAGAGCATCAAACACAAACGAATGCTCCACATGCGGGTTTCACATGCCACCAACTCCACATTCACAGGCAACTTCAGCGCCACAGCCGTTTTCAGATAGCCCTCAATGCAAAGGCTCTAGACGCGAATATTGGTGTGAGAGCTAATTCAATCAAGGAAACACTGCATGTTGGGGAAGGGCATATTGAAGAAGAATCAGCCGAGTGGTTCCTGTGGGAGAACAACTCCAATTGGCTCACTAACTTCACACACCATCAGGCTTCCAAGCAGCTCTCAAGGAAACTCAGTTTTCACACTCTATGCTTAGTGCATTTTAAGTGCACTATCTAGGAATGAACCTGGTAGAGCATCCCACACAAACGAATGCTCCACATGCGGGTTTCACATGCCACCAACTCCACATTCACAGGCAACTTCAGCGCCACAGCCGTTTTCAGATAGCCCTCAATGCAAAGGCTCTAGACGCAAATATTGGTGTGAGAGCTAATTCAATCAAGGAAACACTGCATGTTGGGGAAGGGCATATTGAAGAAGAATCAGCCGAGTGGTTCTTGTGGGAGAACAACTCCATTTGGCTCACTAACTTCACACACCATCAGGCTTCCAAGCAGCTCTCAAGGAAACTCAGTTTTCACACTCTATGCTTAGTGCACTTGCGTGCATTATCTAGGAATGAAACTGGTAGAGCATCAAACACAAACGAATGCTCCACATGCGGGTTTCACATGCCACCAACTCCACATTCCCAGGCAACTTCAGCGCCACAGCCGTTTTCAGATAGCCCTCAATGCAAAGGCTCTAGACGCGAATATTGGTGTGAGAGCTAATTCAATCAAGGAAACACTGCATGTTGGGAAGGGCATATTGAAGAAGAATCAACCGAGTGGTTCCTGTGGGAGAACAACTACAATTGGCTCACTAACTTCACACACCATCAGGCTTCCAAGCAGCTCTCAAGGAAACTCAGTTTTCACACTCTTTGCTTAGTACCCTTTGAATGCATTATCTAGGAATGAAACTGGTAGAGCATCAAACACAAACGAATGCTCCACATGCGAGTTTCACATGCCACCAACTCCACATTCACAGGCAACTTCAGTGCCACAGCCGTTTTCAGATAGCCCTCAATGCAAAGGCTCTACACGCAAATATTGGTGTGAGAGCTAATTCAATCAAGGAAACACTGCATGTTGGTGAAGGGCATATTGAAGAAGAATCAGCCGAGTGGTTCCTGTGGGAGAACAACTCCAATTGGCTCACTAACTTCACACACCATCAGGCTTCCAAGCAGCTCTCAAGGAAACTCAGTTTTCACACTCTATGCTTAGTGCCCTTTGAGTGCATTATCTAGGAATGAACCTGGTAGAGCATCCCACACAAACGAATGCTCCACATGCGGGTTTCACATGCCACCAACTCCACATTCACAGGCAACTTCAGCGCCACTGCCATTTTCAGATAGCCCTCAATGCAAAGGCTCTAGACGCAAATATTGGTGTGAGAGCTAATTCAATCAAGGAAACACTGCATGTTGGGGAAGGGCATATTGAAGAAGAATCAACCGAGTGGTTCTTGTGGGAGAACAACTCCATTTGGCTCACTAACTTCACACACCATCAGGCTTCCAAGCAGCTCTCAAGGAAACTTAATTTTCACACTCTATGCTTAGTGCCCTTTGAGTGCCTAGGACTGAAATGAAGCTTGGTGAGCATCCCACACAAACGAATGCTCCACATGCGGGTTTCACATGCCACCACCTCCACATTCACAGGCAACTTCAGCGCCACAGCCATTTTCAGATAGCCCTCAATGCAAAGGCTCTAGACGCAAATATTGGTGTGAGAGCTAATTCAATCAAGGAAACACTGCATGTTGGGGAAGGGCATATTGAAGAAGAATCAGCCGAGTGGTTCTTGTGGGAGAACAACTCCATTTGGCTCACTAACTTCACACACCATCAGGCTTCCAAGCAGCTCTCAAGGAAACTCAGTTTTCACACTCTATGCTTAGTGCATTTTAAGTGCACTATCTAGGAATGAACCTGGTAGAGCATCCCACACAAACGAATGCTCCACATGCGGGTTTCACATGCCACCAACTCCACATTCACAGGCAACTTCAGCGCCACAGCCGTTTTCAGATAGCCCTCAATGCAAAGGCTCTAGACGCGAATATTGGTGTGAGAGCTAATTCAATCAAGGAAACACTGCATGTTGGGGAAGGGCATATTGAAGAAGAATCAGCCGAGTGGTTCTTGTGGGAGAACAACTCCATTTGGCTCACTAACTTCACACACCATCAGGCTTCCAAGCAGCTCTCAAGGAAACTCAGTTTTCACACTCTATGCTTAGTGCCCTTTGAGTGCATTATCTAGGAATGAACCTGGTAGAGCATCCCACACAAACGAATGCTCCACATGCGGGTTTCACATGCCACCAACTCCACATTCACAGGCAGCTTCAGCGCCACAGCCGTTTTCAGATAGCCCTCAATGCAAAGGCTCTAGACGCAAATATTGGTGTGAGAGCTAATTCAATCAAGGAAACACTGCATGTTGGTGAAGGGCATATTGAAGAAGAATCAGCCGAGTGGTTCCGGTGGGAGAACAACTCCAATTGGCTCACTAACTTCACACACCATCAGGCTTCCAAGCAGCTCTCAAGGAAACTCAGTTTTCACACTCTATGCTTAGTGCCCTTTGAGTGCATTATCTAGGAATGAACCTGGTAGAGCATCCCACACAAACGAATGCTCCACATGCGGGTTTCACATGCCACCAACTCCACATTCACAGGCAACTTCAGCGCCACAGCCGTTTTCAGATAGCCCTCAATGCAAAGGCTCTAGACGCAAATATTGGTGTGAGAGCTAATTCAATCAAGGAAACACTGCATGTTGGGAAGGGCATATTGAAGAAGAATCAGCCGAGTGGTTCTTGTGGGAGAACAACTCCATTTGGCTCACTAACTTCACACACCATCAGGCTTCCAAGCAGCTCTCAAGGAAACTCAGTTTTCACACTCTTTGCTTAGTACACTTTGAATGCATTATCTAGGAATGAAACTGGTAGAGCATCAAACACAAACGAATGCTCCACACGAAAGTTTCACATGCCACCAACTCCACATTCACAGGCAACTTCATCGCCACTGCCATTTTCAGATAGCCCTCAATGCAATGGCTCTAGACGCAAATATTGGTGTGAGAGCTAATTCAATCAAGGAAACACTGCATGTTGGTGAAGGGCATATTGAAGAAGAATCAGCCGAGTGGTTCTTGTGGGAGAACAACTCCATTTGGCTCACTAACTGCACACACCATCAGGCTTCCAAGCAGCTCTCAACGAAACTCAGTTTTCACACTCTATGCTTAGTGCACTTTAAGTGCACTATCTAGGAATGAAACTGGTAGAGCATCAAACACAAACGAATGCTCCACATGCGGGTTTCACATGCCACCAACTCCACATTCACAGGCAACTTCAGCGCCACAGCCGTTTTCAGATAGCCCTCAATGCAAAGGCTCTAGACAAAAATATTGGTGTGAGAGCTAATTCAATCAAGGAAACACTGCATGTTGGGGAATGGCATATTGAAGAAGAATCAGCAGAGTGGTTCTTGTGGGAGAACAACTCCATTTGGCTCACTAACTTCACACACCACCAGGCTTCCAAGCAGCTCTCAAGGAAACTTAATTTTCACACTCTATGCTTAGTGCCCTTTGAGTGCCTAGGACTGAAATGAAGCTTGGTGAGCATCCCACACAAACGAATGCTCCACATGCGGGTTTCACATGCCACCAACTCCACATTCACAGGCAACTTCAGCGCCACAGCCGTTTTCAGATAGCCCTCAATGCAAAGGCTCTAGACGCAAATATTGGTGTGAGAGCTAATTCAATCAAGGAAACACTGCATGTTGGGGAAGCGCATATTGAAGAAGAATCAGCCGAGTGGTTCTTGTGGGAGAACAACTCCATTTGGCTCACTAACTTCACACACCATCAGGCTTCCAAGCAGCTCTCAAGGAAACTCAGTTTTCACACTCTATGCTTAGTGCCCTTTGAGTGCATTATCTAGGAATGAAACTGGTAGAGCATCAAACACAAACGAATGCTCCACATGCGGGTTTCACATGCCACCAACTCCACATTCACAGGCAACTTCAGCGCCACAGCCGTTTTCAGATAGCCCTCAATGCAAAGGCTCTAGACGCGAATATTGGTGTGAGAGCTAATTCAATCAAGGAAACACTGCATGTTGGGGAAGGGCATATTGAAGAAGAATCAGCCGAGTGGTTCTTGTGGGAGAACAACTCCATTTGGCTCACTAACTTCACACACCATCAGGCTTCCAAGCAGCTCTCAAGGAAACTCAGTTTTCACACTCTATGCTTAGTGCCCTTTGAGTGCATTATCTAGGAATGAACCTGGTAGAGCATCCCACACAAACGAATGCTCCACATGCGGGTTTCACATGCCACCACCTCCATATTCCCAGGCAACTTCAGCGCCACTGCCATTTTCAGATAGCCCTCAATGCAAAGGCTCTAGACGCAAATATTGGTGTGAGAGCTAATTAAATCAAGGAAACACTGCATGTTGGGGAAGGGCATATTGAAGAAGAATCAACCGAGTGGTTCTTGTGGGAGAACAACTCCATTTGGCTCACTAACTTCACACACCATCAGGCTTCCAAGCAGCTCTCAAGGAAACTCAGTTTTCACACTCTATGCTTAGTGCCCTTTGAGTGCATTATCTAGGAATGAAACTGGTAGAGCATCAAACACAAACGAATGCTCCACATGCGGGTTTCACATGCCACCAACTCCACATTCACAGGCAACTTCAGCGCCACAGCCGTTTTCAGATAGCCCTCAATGCAAAGGCTCTAGACAAAAATATTGGTGTGAGAGCTAATTCAATCAAGGAAACACTGCATGTTGGGGAAGGGCATATTGAAGAAGAATCAGCCGAGTGGTTCTTGTGGGAGAACAACTCCATTTGGCTCACTAACTTCACACACCATCAGGCTTCCAAGCAGCTCTCAAGGAAACTCAGTTTTCACACTCTATGCTTAGTGCCCTTTGAGTGCATTATCTAGGACTGAAGCTGGGAGAGCATCCCACACAAACGAATGCTCCACATGCGGGTTTCACATGCCACCACCTCCACATTCACAGGCAACTTCAGCGCCACTGCCATTTTTAGATAGCCCTCAATGCAAAGGCTCTAGACGCAAATATTGGTGTGAGAGCTAATTCAATCAAGGAAACACTGCATGTTGGGGAAGGGCATATTGAAGAAGAATCAACCGAGTGGTTCTTGTGGGAGAACAACTCCATTAGGCTCACTAACTTCACACACCATCAGGCTTCCAAGCAGCTCTCAAGGAAACTTAATTTTCACACTCTATGCTTAGTGCCCTTTGAGTGCCTAGGACTGAAATGAAGCTTGGTGAGCATCCCACACAAACGAATGCTCCACATGCGGGTTTCACATGCCACCAACTCCACATTCACAGGCAACTTCAGCGCCACAGCCGTTTTCAGATAGCCCTCAATGCAAAGGCTCTAGACAAAAATATTGGTGTGAGAGCTAATTCAATCAAGGAAACACTGCATGTTGGGGAATGGCATATTGAAGAAGAATCAGCAGAGTGGTTCTTGTGGGAGAACAACTCCATTTGGCTCACTAACTTCACACACCACCAGGCTTCCAAGCAGCTCTCAAGGAAACTTAATTTTCACACTCTATGCTTAGTGCCCTTTGAGTGCCTAGGACTGAAATGAAGCTTGGTGAGCATCCCACACAAACGAATGCTCCACATGCGGGTTTCACATGCCACCAACTCCACATTCACAGGCAACTTCAGCGCCACAGCCGTTTTCAGATAGCCCTCAATGCAAAGGCTCTAGACGCAAATATTGGTGTGAGAGCTAATTCAATCAAGGAAACACTGCATGTTGGGGAAGCGCATATTGAAGAAGAATCAGCCGAGTGGTTCTTGTGGGAGAACAACTCCATTTGGCTCACTAACTTCACACACCATCAGGCTTCCAAGCAGCTCTCAAGGAAACTCAGTTTTCACACTCTATGCTTAGTGCCCTTTGAGTGCATTATCTAGGAATGAAACTGGTAGAGCATCAAACACAAACGAATGCTCCACATGCGGGTTTCACATGCCACCAACTCCACATTCACAGGCAACTTCAGCGCCACAGCCGTTTTCAGATAGCCCTCAATGCAAAGGCTCTAGACGCGAATATTGGTGTGAGAGCTAATTCAATCAAGGAAACACTGCATGTTGGGGAAGGGCATATTGAAGAAGAATCAGCCGAGTGGTTCTTGTGGGAGAACAACTCCATTTGGCTCACTAACTTCACACACCATCAGGCTTCCAAGCAGCTCTCAAGGAAACTCAGTTTTCACACTCTATGCTTAGTGCCCTTTGAGTGCATTATCTAGGAATGAAACTGGTAGAGCATCAAACACAAACGAATGCTCCACATGCGGGTTTCACATGCCACCAACTCCACATTCACAGGCAACTTCAGCGCCACAGCCGTTTTCAGATAGCCCTCAATGCAAAGGCTCTAGACGCGAATATTGGTGTGAGAGCTAATTCAATCAAGGAAACACTGCATGTTGGGGAAGGGCATATTGAAGAAGAATCAGCCGAGTGGTTCTTGTGGGAGAACAACTCCATTTGGCTCACTAACTTCACACACCATCAGGCTTCCAAGCAGCTCTCAAGGAAACTCAGTTTTCACACTCTATGCTTAGTGCATTTTAAGTGCACTATCTAGGAATGAACCTGGTAGAGCATCCCACACAAACGAATGCTCCACATGCGGGTTTCACATGCCACCAACTCCACATTCACAGGCAACTTCAGCGCCACAGCCGTTTTCAGATAGCCCTCAATGCAAAGGCTCTAGACGCAAATATTGGTGTGAGAGCTAATTCAATCAAGGAAACACTGCATGTTGGGGAAGGGCATATTGAAGAAGAATCAGCCGAGTGGTTCTTGTGGGAGAACAACTCCATTTGGCTCACTAACTTCACACACCATCAGGCTTCCAAGCAGCTCTCAAGGAAACTTAATTTTCACACTCTATGCTTAGTGCCCTTTGAGTTCCTAGGACTGAAATGAAGCTTGGTGAGCATCCCACACAAACGAATGCTCCACATGCGGGTTTCACATGCCACCAACTCCACATTCACAGGCAACTTCAGCGCCACAGCCGTTTTCAGATAGCCCTCAATGCAAAGGCTCTAGACGCAAATATTGGTGTGAGAGCTAATTCAATCAAGGAAACACTGCATGTTGGTGAAGGGCATATTGAAGAAGAATCAGCCGAGTGGTTCTTGTGGGAGAACAACTCCATTTGGCTCACTAACTTCACACACCATCAGGCTTCCAAGCAGCTCTCAAGGAAACTCAGTTTTCACACTCTATGCTTAGTGCACTTGAATGCATTATCTAGGAATGAAACTGGTAGAGCATCAAACACAAACGAATGCTCCACATGCGGGTTTCACATGCCACCAACTCCACATTCACAGGCAACTTCAGCGCCACAGCCGTTTTCAGATAGCCCTCAATGCAAAGGCTCTAGACGCAAATATTGGTGTGAGAGCTAATTCAATCAAGGAAACACTGCATGTTGGTGAAGGGCATATTGAAGAAGAATCAGCCGAGTGGTTCTTGTGGGAGAACAACTCCATTTGGCTCACTAACTTCACACACCATCAGGCTTCCAAGCAGCTCTCAAGGAAACTCAGTTTTCACACTCTATGCTTAGTGCATTTTAAGTGCACTATCTAGGAATGAACCTGGTAGAGCATCCCACACAAACGAATGCTCCACATGCGGGTTTCACATGCCACCAACTCCACATTCACAGGCAACTTCAGCGCCACAGCCGTTTTCAGATAGCCCTCAATGCAAAGGCTCTAGACGCAAATATTGGTGTGAGAGCTAATTCCACCAAGGAAACACTGCATGTTGGGAAGGGCATATTGAAGAAGAATCAGCCGAGTGGTTCTTGTGGGAGAACAACTCCATTTGGCTCACTAACTTCACACACCATCAGGCTTCCAAGCAGCTCTCAAGGAAACTCAGTTTTCACACTCTATGCTTAGTGCCCTTTGAGTGCCTAGGACTGAAATGAAGCTTGGTGAGCATCCCACACAAACGAATGCTCCACATGCGGGTTTCACATGCCACCAACTCCACATTCACAGGCAACTTCAGCGCCACTGCCATTTTCAGATAGCCCTCAATGCAAAGGCTCTAGACGCAAATATTGGTGTGAGAGCTAATTCAATCAAGGAAACACTGCATGTTGGGGAAGGGCATATTGAAGAAGAATCAGCCGAGTGGTTCTTGAGGGAGAACAACTCCATTTGGCTCACTAACTTCACACACCATCAGGCTTCCAAGCAGCTCTCAAGGAAACTCAGTTTTCACACTCTATGCTTAGTGCATTTTAAGTGCACTATCTAGGAATGAACCTGGTAGAGCATCCACACAAACGAATGCTCCACATGCGGGTTTCACATGCCACCAACTCCACATTCACAGGCAACTTCAGCGCCACAGCCGTTTTCAGATAGCCCTCAATGCAAAGGCTCTAGACAAAAATATTGGTGTGAGAGCTAATTCAATCAAGGAAACACTGCATGTTGGGGAATGGCATATTGAAGAAGAATCAGCAGAGTGGTTCTTGTGGGAGAACAACTCCATTTGGCTCACTAACTTCACACACCACCAGGCTTCCAAGCAGCTCTCAAGGAAACTTAATTTTCACACTCTATGCTTAGTGCCCTTTGAGTGCCTAGGACTGAAATGAAGCTTGGTGAGCATCCCACACAAACGAATGCTCCACATGCGGGTTTCACATGCCACCAACTCCACATTCAGAGGCAACTTCAGCGCCACAGCCATTTTCAGATAGCCCTCAATGCAAAGGCTCTAGACAAAAATATTGGTGTGAGAGCTAATTCAATCAAGGAAACACTGCATGTTGGGGAAGGGCATATTGAAGAAGAATCAGCCGAGTGGTTCTTGTGGGAGAACAACTCCATTTGGCTCACTAACTTCACACACCATCAGGCTTCCAAGCAGCTCTCAAGGAAACTCAGTTTTCACACTCTATGCTTAGTGCACTTGAGTGCATTATCTAGGAAAGAAACTGGTAGAGCATCAAACACAAACGAATGCTCCACATGCGGGTTTCACATGCCACCAACTCCACATTCACAGGCAACTTCAGCGCCACAGCCGTTTTCAGATAGCCCTCAATGCAAAGGCTCTAGACGCGAATATTGGTGTGAGAGCTAATTTAATCAAGGAAACACTGCATGTTGGGGAAGCGCATATTGAAGAAGAATCAGCCGAGTGGTTCTTGTGGGAGAACAACTCCATTTGGCTCACTAACTTCACACACCATCAGGCTTCCAAGCAGCTCTCAACGAAACTCCGTTTTCACACTCTATGCTTAGTGCACTTGAGTGCATTATCTAGGAATGAAACTGGTAGAGCATCAAACACAAACGAATGCTCCACATGCGGGTTTCACATGCCACCAACTCCACATTCACAGGCAACTTCAGCGCCACAGCCGTTTTCAGATAGCCCTCAATGCAAAGGCTCTAGACGCGAATATTGGTGTGAGAGCTAATTCAATCAAGGAAACACTGCATGTTGGGGAAGCGCATATTGAAGAAGAATCAGCCGAGTGGTTCTTGTGGGAGAACAACTCCATTTGGCTCACTAACTTCACACACCATCAGGCTTCCAAGCAGCTCTCAAGGAAACTCAGTTTTCACACTCTATGCTTAGTGCATTTTAAGTGCACTATCTAGGAATGAACCTGGTAGAGCATCCCACACAAACGAATGCTCCACATGCGGGTTTCACATGCCACCAACTCCACATTCACAGGCAACTTCAGCGCCACAGCCGTTTTCAGATAGCCCTCAATGCAAAGGCTCTAGACGCAAATATTGGTGTGAGAGCTAATTCAATCAAGGAAACACTGCATGTTGGGGAAGGGCATATTGAAGAAGAATCAGCCGAGTGGTTCTTGTGGGAGAACAACTCCATTTGGCTCACTAACTTCACACACCATCAGGCTTCCAAGCAGCTCTCAAGGAAACTCAGTTTTCACACTCTATGCTTAGTGCACTTGAGTGCATTATCTAGGAATGAAACTGGTAGAGCATCAAACACAAACGAATGCTCCACATGCGGGTTTCACATGCCACCAACTCCACATTCCCAGGCAACTTCAGCGCCACAGCCGTTTTCAGATAGCCCTCAATGCAAAGGCTCTAGACGCGAATATTGGTGTGAGAGCTAATTCAATCAAGGAAACACTGCATGTTGGGGAATGGCATATTGAAGAAGAATCAGCCGAGTGGTTCCTGTGGGAGAACAACTACAATTGGCTCACTAACTTCACACACCATCAGGCTTCCAAGCAGCTCTCAAGGAAACTCAGTTTTCACACTCTTTCCTTAGTACCCTTTGAATGCATTATCTAGGAATGAAACTGGTAGAGCATCAAACACAAACGAATGCTCCACATGCGAGTTTCACATGCCACCAACTCCACATTCACAGGCAACTTCAGTGCCACAGCCGTTTTCAGATAGCCCTCAATGCAAAGGCTCTACACGCAAATATTGGTGTGAGAGCTAATTCAATCAAGGAAACACTGCATGTTGGTGAAGGGCATATTGAAGAAGAATCAGCCGAGTGGTTCCTGTGGGAGAACAACTCCAATTGGCTCACTAACTTCACACACCATCAGGCTTCCAAGCAGCTCTCAAGGAAACTCAGTTTTCACACTCTATGCTTAGTGCCCTTTGAGTGCATTATCTAGGAATGAACCTGGTAGAGCATCCCACACAAACGAATGCTCCACATGCGGGTTTCACATGCCACCAACTCCACATTCACAGGCAACTTCAGCGCCACTGCCATTTTCAGATAGCCCTCAATGCAAAGGCTCTAGACGCAAATATTGGTGTGAGAGCTAATTCAATCAAGGAAACACTGCATGTTGGGAAGGGCATATTGAAGAAGAATCAACCGAGTGGTTCTTGTGGGAGAACAACTCCATTTGGCTCACTAACTTCACACACCATCAGGCTTCCAAGCAGCTCTCAAGGAAACTTAATTTTCACACTCTATGCTTAGTGCCCTTTGAGTGCCTAGGACTGAAATGAAGCTTGGTGAGCATCCCACACAAACGAATGCTCCACATGCGGGTTTCACATGCCACCACCTCCACATTCACAGGCAACTTCAGCGCCACAGCCATTTTCAGATAGCCCTCAATGCAAAGGCTCTAGACGCAAATATTGGTGTGAGAGCTAATTCAATCAAGGAAACACTGCATGTTGGGGAAGGGCATATTGAAGAAGAATCAGCCGAGTGGTTCTTGTGGGAGAACAACTCCATTTGGCTCACTAACTTCACACACCATCAGGCTTCCAAGCAGCTCTCAAGGAAACTCAGTTTTCACACTCTATGCTTAGTGCATTTTAAGTGCACTATCTAGGAATGAACCTGGTAGAGCATCCCACACAAACGAATGCTCCACATGCGGGTTTCACATGCCACCAACTCCACATTCCCAGGCAACTTCAGCGCCACAGCCATTTTCAGATAGCCCTCAATGCAATGGATCTACAGGCGAATATTGGTGTGAGAGCTAATTCAATCAAGGAAACACTGCATGTAGGGGAAGGGCATATTGAAGAAGAATCAGCCGAGTGGTTCCTGTGGGAGAACAACTCCAATTGGCTCACTAACTTCACACACCATCAGGCTTCCAAGCAGCTCTCAAGGAAACTCAGTTTTCACACTCTTTGCTTAGTACCCTTTGAATGCATTATCTAGGAATGAAACTGGTAGAGCATCAAACACAAACGAATGCTCCACATGCGAGTTTCACATGCCACCAACTCCACATTCACAGGCAACTTCAGTGCCACAGCCGTTTTCAGATAGCCCTCAATGCAAAGGCTCTAGACGCGAATATTGGTGTGAGAGCTAATTCAATCAAGGAAACACTGCATGTTGGGGAAGGGCATATTGAAGAAGAATCAGCCGAGTGGTTCTTGTGGGAGAACAACTCCATTTGGCTCACTAACTTCACACACCATCAGGCTTCCAAGCAGCTCTCAAGGAAACTCAGTTTTCACACTCTATGCTTAGTGCCCTTTGAGTGCATTATCTAGGAATGAACCTGGTAGAGCATCCCACACAAACGAATGCTCCACATGCGGGTTTCACATGCCACCAACTCCACATTCACAGGCAGCTTCAGCGCCACAGCCGTTTTCAGATAGCCCTCAATGCAAAGGCTCTAGACGCAAATATTGGTGTGAGAGCTAATTCAATCAAGGAAACACTGCATGTTGGTGAAGGGCATATTGAAGAAGAATCAGCCGAGTGGTTCCGGTGGGAGAACAACTCCAATTGGCTCACTAACTTCACACACCATCAGGCTTCCAAGCAGCTCTCAAGGAAACTCAGTTTTCACACTCTATGCTTAGTGCCCTTTGAGTGCATTATCTAGGAATGAACCTGGTAGAGCATCCCACACAAACGAATGCTCCACATGCGGGTTTCACATGCCACCAACTCCACATTCACAGGCAACTTCAGCGCCACAGCCGTTTTCAGATAGCCCTCAATGCAAAGGCTCTAGACGCAAATATTGGTGTGAGAGCTAATTCAATCAAGGAAACACTGCATGTTGGGGAAGGGCATATTGAAGAAGAATCAGCCGAGTGGTTCTTGTGGGAGAACAACTCCATTTGGCTCACTAACTTCACACACCATCAGGCTTCCAAGCAGCTCTCAAGGAAACTCAGTTTTCACACTCTATGCTTAGTGCCCTTTGAGTGCATTATCTAGGAATGAAACTGGTAGAGCATCAAACACAAACGAATGCTCCACATGCGGGTTTCACATGCCACCAACTCCACATTCACAGGCAACTTCAGCGCCACAGCCGTTTTCAGATAGCCCTCAATGCAAAGGCTCTAGACGCGAATATTGGTGTGAGAGCTAATTCAATCAAGGAAACACTGCATGTTGGGGAAGGGCATATTGAAGAAGAATCAGCCGAGTGGTTCTTGTGGGAGAACAACTCCATTTGGCTCACTAACTTCACACACCATCAGGCTTCCAAGCAGCTCTCAAGGAAACTCAGTTTTCACACTCTATGCTTAGTGCATTTTAAGTGCACTATCTAGGAATGAACCTGGTAGAGCATCCCACACAAACGAATGCTCCACATGCGGGTTTCACATGCCACCAACTCCACATTCACAGGCAACTTCAGCGCCACAGCCGTTTTCAGATAGCCCTCAATGCAAAGGCTCTAGACGCAAATATTGGTGTGAGAGCTAATTCAATCAAGGAAACACTGCATGTTGGGGAAGGGCATATTGAAGAAGAATCAGCCGAGTGGTTCTTGTGGGAGAACAACTCCATTTGGCTCACTAACTTCACACACCATCAGGCTTCCAAGCAGCTCTCAAGGAAACTTAATTTTCACACTCTATGCTTAGTGCCCTTTGAGTTCCTAGGACTGAAATGAAGCTTGGTGAGCATCCCACACAAACGAATGCTCCACATGCGGGTTTCACATGCCACCAACTCCACATTCACAGGCAACTTCAGCGCCACAGCCGTTTTCAGATAGCCCTCAATGCAAAGGCTCTAGACGCAAATATTGGTGTGAGAGCTAATTCAATCAAGGAAACACTGCATGTTGGTGAAGGGCATATTGAAGAAGAATCAGCCGAGTGGTTCTTGTGGGAGAACAACTCCATTTGGCTCACTAACTTCACACACCATCAGGCTTCCAAGCAGCTCTCAAGGAAACTCAGTTTTCACACTCTATGCTTAGTGCACTTGAATGCATTATCTAGGAATGAAACTGGTAGAGCATCAAACACAAACGAATGCTCCACATGCGGGTTTCACATGCCACCAACTCCACATTCACAGGCAACTTCAGCGCCACAGCCGTTTTCAGATAGCCCTCAATGCAAAGGCTCTAGACGCAAATATTGGTGTGAGAGCTAATTCAATCAAGGAAACACTGCATGTTGGTGAAGGGCATATTGAAGAAGAATCAGCCGAGTGGTTCTTGTGGGAGAACAACTCCATTTGGCTCACTAACTTCACACACCATCAGGCTTCCAAGCAGCTCTCAAGGAAACTCAGTTTTCACACTCTATGCTTAGTGCATTTTAAGTGCACTATCTAGGAATGAACCTGGTAGAGCATCCCACACAAACGAATGCTCCACATGCGGGTTTCACATGCCACCAACTCCACATTCACAGGCAACTTCAGCGCCACAGCCGTTTTCAGATAGCCCTCAATGCAAAGGCTCTAGACGCAAATATTGGTGTGAGAGCTAATTCCACCAAGGAAACACTGCATGTTGGGAAGGGCATATTGAAGAAGAATCAGCCGAGTGGTTCTTGTGGGAGAACAACTCCATTTGGCTCACTAACTTCACACACCATCAGGCTTCCAAGCAGCTCTCAAGGAAACTCAGTTTTCACACTCTATGCTTAGTGCCCTTTGAGTGCCTAGGACTGAAATGAAGCTTGGTGAGCATCCCACACAAACGAATGCTCCACATGCGGGTTTCACATGCCACCAACTCCACATTCACAGGCAACTTCAGCGCCACTGCCATTTTCAGATAGCCCTCAATGCAAAGGCTCTAGACGCAAATATTGGTGTGAGAGCTAATTCAATCAAGGAAACACTGCATGTTGGGGAAGGGCATATTGAAGAAGAATCAGCCGAGTGGTTCTTGAGGGAGAACAACTCCATTTGGCTCACTAACTTCACACACCATCAGGCTTCCAAGCAGCTCTCAAGGAAACTCAGTTTTCACACTCTATGCTTAGTGCATTTTAAGTGCACTATCTAGGAATGAACCTGGTAGAGCATCCACACAAACGAATGCTCCACATGCGGGTTTCACATGCCACCAACTCCACATTCACAGGCAACTTCAGCGCCACAGCCGTTTTCAGATAGCCCTCAATGCAAAGGCTCTAGACAAAAATATTGGTGTGAGAGCTAATTCAATCAAGGAAACACTGCATGTTGGGGAATGGCATATTGAAGAAGAATCAGCAGAGTGGTTCTTGTGGGAGAACAACTCCATTTGGCTCACTAACTTCACACACCACCAGGCTTCCAAGCAGCTCTCAAGGAAACTTAATTTTCACACTCTATGCTTAGTGCCCTTTGAGTGCCTAGGACTGAAATGAAGCTTGGTGAGCATCCCACACAAACGAATGCTCCACATGCGGGTTTCACATGCCACCAACTCCACATTCAGAGGCAACTTCAGCGCCACAGCCATTTTCAGATAGCCCTCAATGCAAAGGCTCTAGACAAAAATATTGGTGTGAGAGCTAATTCAATCAAGGAAACACTGCATGTTGGGGAAGGGCATATTGAAGAAGAATCAGCCGAGTGGTTCTTGTGGGAGAACAACTCCATTTGGCTCACTAACTTCACACACCATCAGGCTTCCAAGCAGCTCTCAAGGAAACTCAGTTTTCACACTCTATGCTTAGTGCACTTGAGTGCATTATCTAGGAAAGAAACTGGTAGAGCATCAAACACAAACGAATGCTCCACATGCGGGTTTCACATGCCACCAACTCCACATTCACAGGCAACTTCAGCGCCACAGCCGTTTTCAGATAGCCCTCAATGCAAAGGCTCTAGACGCGAATATTGGTGTGAGAGCTAATTTAATCAAGGAAACACTGCATGTTGGGGAAGCGCATATTGAAGAAGAATCAGCCGAGTGGTTCTTGTGGGAGAACAACTCCATTTGGCTCACTAACTTCACACACCATCAGGCTTCCAAGCAGCTCTCAACGAAACTCCGTTTTCACACTCTATGCTTAGTGCACTTGAGTGCATTATCTAGGAATGAAACTGGTAGAGCATCAAACACAAACGAATGCTCCACATGCGGGTTTCACATGCCACCAACTCCACATTCACAGGCAACTTCAGCGCCACAGCCGTTTTCAGATAGCCCTCAATGCAAAGGCTCTAGACGCGAATATTGGTGTGAGAGCTAATTCAATCAAGGAAACACTGCATGTTGGGGAAGCGCATATTGAAGAAGAATCAGCCGAGTGGTTCTTGTGGGAGAACAACTCCATTTGGCTCACTAACTTCACACACCATCAGGCTTCCAAGCAGCTCTCAAGGAAACTCAGTTTTCACACTCTATGCTTAGTGCATTTTAAGTGCACTATCTAGGAATGAACCTGGTAGAGCATCCCACACAAACGAATGCTCCACATGCGGGTTTCACATGCCACCAACTCCACATTCACAGGCAACTTCAGCGCCACAGCCGTTTTCAGATAGCCCTCAATGCAAAGGCTCTAGACGCAAATATTGGTGTGAGAGCTAATTCAATCAAGGAAACACTGCATGTTGGGGAAGGGCATATTGAAGAAGAATCAGCCGAGTGGTTCTTGTGGGAGAACAACTCCATTTGGCTCACTAACTTCACACACCATCAGGCTTCCAAGCAGCTCTCAAGGAAACTCAGTTTTCACACTCTATGCTTAGTGCACTTGAGTGCATTATCTAGGAATGAAACTGGTAGAGCATCAAACACAAACGAATGCTCCACATGCGGGTTTCACATGCCACCAACTCCACATTCCCAGGCAACTTCAGCGCCACAGCCGTTTTCAGATAGCCCTCAATGCAAAGGCTCTAGACGCGAATATTGGTGTGAGAGCTAATTCAATCAAGGAAACACTGCATGTTGGGGAATGGCATATTGAAGAAGAATCAGCCGAGTGGTTCCTGTGGGAGAACAACTACAATTGGCTCACTAACTTCACACACCATCAGGCTTCCAAGCAGCTCTCAAGGAAACTCAGTTTTCACACTCTTTCCTTAGTACCCTTTGAATGCATTATCTAGGAATGAAACTGGTAGAGCATCAAACACAAACGAATGCTCCACATGCGAGTTTCACATGCCACCAACTCCACATTCACAGGCAACTTCAGTGCCACAGCCGTTTTCAGATAGCCCTCAATGCAAAGGCTCTACACGCAAATATTGGTGTGAGAGCTAATTCAATCAAGGAAACACTGCATGTTGGTGAAGGGCATATTGAAGAAGAATCAGCCGAGTGGTTCCTGTGGGAGAACAACTCCAATTGGCTCACTAACTTCACACACCATCAGGCTTCCAAGCAGCTCTCAAGGAAACTCAGTTTTCACACTCTATGCTTAGTGCCCTTTGAGTGCATTATCTAGGAATGAACCTGGTAGAGCATCCCACACAAACGAATGCTCCACATGCGGGTTTCACATGCCACCAACTCCACATTCACAGGCAACTTCAGCGCCACTGCCATTTTCAGATAGCCCTCAATGCAAAGGCTCTAGACGCAAATATTGGTGTGAGAGCTAATTCAATCAAGGAAACACTGCATGTTGGGAAGGGCATATTGAAGAAGAATCAACCGAGTGGTTCTTGTGGGAGAACAACTCCATTTGGCTCACTAACTTCACACACCATCAGGCTTCCAAGCAGCTCTCAAGGAAACTTAATTTTCACACTCTATGCTTAGTGCCCTTTGAGTGCCTAGGACTGAAATGAAGCTTGGTGAGCATCCCACACAAACGAATGCTCCACATGCGGGTTTCACATGCCACCACCTCCACATTCACAGGCAACTTCAGCGCCACAGCCATTTTCAGATAGCCCTCAATGCAAAGGCTCTAGACGCAAATATTGGTGTGAGAGCTAATTCAATCAAGGAAACACTGCATGTTGGGGAAGGGCATATTGAAGAAGAATCAGCCGAGTGGTTCTTGTGGGAGAACAACTCCATTTGGCTCACTAACTTCACACACCATCAGGCTTCCAAGCAGCTCTCAAGGAAACTCAGTTTTCACACTCTATGCTTAGTGCATTTTAAGTGCACTATCTAGGAATGAACCTGGTAGAGCATCCCACACAAACGAATGCTCCACATGCGGGTTTCACATGCCACCAACTCCACATTCCCAGGCAACTTCAGCGCCACAGCCATTTTCAGATAGCCCTCAATGCAATGGATCTACAGGCGAATATTGGTGTGAGAGCTAATTCAATCAAGGAAACACTGCATGTAGGGGAAGGGCATATTGAAGAAGAATCAGCCGAGTGGTTCCTGTGGGAGAACAACTCCAATTGGCTCACTAACTTCACACACCATCAGGCTTCCAAGCAGCTCTCAAGGAAACTCAGTTTTCACACTCTTTGCTTAGTACCCTTTGAATGCATTATCTAGGAATGAAACTGGTAGAGCATCAAACACAAACGAATGCTCCACATGCGAGTTTCACATGCCACCAACTCCACATTCACAGGCAACTTCAGTGCCACAGCCGTTTTCAGATAGCCCTCAATGCAAAGGCTCTAGACGCGAATATTGGTGTGAGAGCTAATTCAATCAAGGAAACACTGCATGTTGGGGAAGGGCATATTGAAGAAGAATCAGCCGAGTGGTTCTTGTGGGAGAACAACTCCATTTGGCTCACTAACTTCACACACCATCAGGCTTCCAAGCAGCTCTCAAGGAAACTCAGTTTTCACACTCTATGCTTAGTGCCCTTTGAGTGCATTATCTAGGAATGAACCTGGTAGAGCATCCCACACAAACGAATGCTCCACATGCGGGTTTCACATGCCACCAACTCCACATTCACAGGCAGCTTCAGCGCCACAGCCGTTTTCAGATAGCCCTCAATGCAAAGGCTCTAGACGCAAATATTGGTGTGAGAGCTAATTCAATCAAGGAAACACTGCATGTTGGTGAAGGGCATATTGAAGAAGAATCAGCCGAGTGGTTCCGGTGGGAGAACAACTCCAATTGGCTCACTAACTTCACACACCATCAGGCTTCCAAGCAGCTCTCAAGGAAACTCAGTTTTCACACTCTATGCTTAGTGCCCTTTGAGTGCATTATCTAGGAATGAACCTGGTAGAGCATCCCACACAAACGAATGCTCCACATGCGGGTTTCACATGCCACCAACTCCACATTCACAGGCAACTTCAGCGCCACAGCCGTTTTCAGATAGCCCTCAATGCAAAGGCTCTAGACGCAAATATTGGTGTGAGAGCTAATTCAATCAAGGAAACACTGCATGTTGGGGAAGGGCATATTGAAGAAGAATCAGCCGAGTGGTTCTTGTGGGAGAACAACTCCATTTGGCTCACTAACTTCACACACCATCAGGCTTCCAAGCAGCTCTCAAGGAAACTCAGTTTTCACACTCTTTGCTTAGTACACTTTGAATGCATTATCTAGGAATGAAACTGGTAGAGCATCAAACACAAACGAATGCTCCACACGAAAGTTTCACATGCCACCAACTCCACATTCACAGGCAACTTCATCGCCACTGCCATTTTCAGATAGCCCTCAATGTAATGGCTCTAGACGCAAATATTGGTGTGAGAGCTAATTCAATCAAGGAAACACTGCATGTTGGTGAAGGGCATATTGAAGAAGAATCAGCCGAGTGGTTCTTGTGGGAGAACAACTCCATTTGGCTCACTAACTGCACACACCATCAGGCTTCCAAGCAGCTCTCAACGAAACTCAGTTTTCACACTCTATGCTTAGTGCACTTTAAGTGCACTATCTAGGAATGAAACTGGTAGAGCATCAAACACAAACGAATGCTCCACATGCGGGTTTCACATGCCACCAACTCCACATTCACAGGCAACTTCAGCGCCACAGCCGTTTTCAGATAGCCCTCAATGCAAAGGCTCTAGACAAAAATATTGGTGTGAGAGCTAATTCAATCAAGGAAACACTGCATGTTGGGGAATGGCATATTGAAGAAGAATCAGCAGAGTGGTTCTTGTGGGAGAACAACTCCATTTGGCTCACTAACTTCACACACCACCAGGCTTCCAAGCAGCTCTCAAGGAAACTTAATTTTCACACTCTATGCTTAGTGCCCTTTGAGTGCCTAGGACTGAAATGAAGCTTGGTGAGCATCCCACACAAACGAATGCTCCACATGCGGGTTTCACATGCCACCAACTCCACATTCACAGGCAACTTCAGCGCCACAGCCGTTTTCAGATAGCCCTCAATGCAAAGGCTCTAGACGCAAATATTGGTGTGAGAGCTAATTCAATCAAGGAAACACTGCATGTTGGGGAAGGGCATATTGAAGAAGAATCAGCCGAGTGGTTCTTGTGGGAGAACAACTCCATTTGGCTCACTAACTTCACACACCATCAGGCTTCCAAGCAGCTCTCAAGGAAACTCAGTTTTCACACTCTATGCTTAGTGCCCTTTGAGTGCATTATCTAGGAATGAAACTGGTAGAGCATCAAACACAAACGAATGCTCCACATGCGGGTTTCACATGCCACCAACTCCACATTCACAGGCAACTTCACCGCCACAGCCGTTTTCAGATAGCCCTCAATGCAAAGGCTCTAGACGCGAATATTGGTGTGAGAGCTAATTCAATCAAGGAAACACTGCATGTTGGGGAAGGGCATATTGAAGAAGAATCAGCCGAGTGGTTCTTGTGGGAGAACAACTCCATTTGGCTGACTAACTTCACACACCATCAGGCTTCCAAGCAGCTCTCAACGAAACTCCGTTTTCACACTCTATGCTTAGTGCACTTGAGTGCATTATCTAGGAATGAAACTGGTAGAGCATCAAACACAAACGAATGCTCCACATGCGGGTTTCACATGCCACCAACTCCACATTCACAGGCAACTTCAGCGCCACAGCCGTTTTCAGATAGCCCTCAATGCAAAGGCTCTAGACGCGAATATTGGTGTGAGAGCTAATTCAATCAAGGAAACACTGCATGTTGGGGAAGCGCATATTGAAGAAGAATCAGCCGAGTGGTTCTTGTGGGAGAACAACTCCATTTGGCTCACTAACTTCACACACCATCAGGCTTCCAATCAGCTCTCAAAGAAACTCAGTTTTCACACTCTATGCTTAGTGCCCTTTGAGTGCATTATCTAGGAATGAAACTGGTAGAGCATCAAACACAAATGAATGCTCCACATGCGGGTTTCAATGGCACCAACTCCACATTCACAGGCAACTTCAGCGCCACAGCCGTTTTCAGATAGCCCTCAATGCAAAGTCTCTAGACGCAAATATTGGTGTGAGAGCTAATTCAATCAAGGAAACACTGCATGTTGGGGAAGGGCATATTGAAGAAGAATCAGCCGAGTGGTTCTTGTGGGAGAACAACTCCATTTGGCTCACTAACTTCACACACCATCAGGCTTCCAAGCAGCTCTCAAGGAAACTCAGTTTTCACACTCTATGCTTAGTACACTTTGAGTGCATTATCTAGGAATGAAACTGGTAGAGCATCAAACACAAACGAATGCTCCACATGCGGGTTTCACATGCCACCAACTCCACATTCACAGGCAACTTCAGCGCCACAGCCGTTTTCAGATAGCCCTCAATGCAAAGGCTCTAGACGCAAATATTGGTGTGAGAGCTAATTCAATCAAGGAAACACTGCATGTTGGGGAAGGGCATATTGAAGAAGAATCAGCCGAGTGGTTCTTGTGGGAGAACAACTCCATTTGGCTCACTAACTTCACACACCATCAGGCTTCCAAGCAGCTCTCAAGGAAACTCAGTTTTCACACTCTATGCTTAGTGCACTTTGAGTGCACTATCTAGGAATGAACCTGGTAGATCATCCCACACAAACGAATGCTCCACATGCGGGTTTCACATGCCACCAACACCACATTCTCAGGCAACTTCAGCGCCACAGCCGTTTTCAGATAGCCCTCAATGCAAAGGCTCTAGACGCGAATATTGGTGTGAGAGCTAATTCAATCAAGGAAACACTGCATGTTGGGGAAGGGCATATTGAAGAAGAATCAGCCGAGTGGTTCTTGTGGGAGAACAACTCCATTTGGCTCACTAACTTCACACACCATCAGGCTTCCAAGCAGCTCTCAAGGAAACTCAGTTTTCACACTCTATGCTTAGTGCACTTGAGTGCATTATCTAGGAAAGAAACTGGTAGAGCATCAAACACAAACGAATGCTCCACATGCGGGTTTCACATGCCACCAACTCCACATTCACAGGCAACTTCAGCGCCACAGCTGTTTTCAGGTAGCCCTCAATGCAAAGGCTCTAGACGCGAATATTGGTGTGAGAGCTAAATTAATCAAGGAAACACTGCATGTTGGGGAAGCGCATATTGAAGAAGAATCAGCCGAGTGGTTCTTGTGGGAGAACAACTCCATTTGGCTCACTAACTTCACACACCATCAGGCTTCCAAGCAGCTCTCAAGGAAACTCAGTTTTCACACTCTTTGCTTAGTACCCTTTGAATGCATTATCTAGGAATGAAACTGGTAGAGCATCAAACACAAACGAATGCTCCACATGCGAGTTTCACATGCCACCAACTCCACATTCACAGGCAACTTCAGTGCCACAGCCGTTTTCAGATAGCCCTCAATGCAAAGGCTCTAGACGCAAATATTGGTGTGAGAGCTAATTCAATCAAGGAAACACTGCATGTTGGGGAAGGGCATATTGAAGAAGAATCAACCGAGTGGTTCTTGTGGGAGAACAACTCCATTTGGCTCACTAACTTCACACACCATCAGGCTTCCAAGCAGCTCTCAAGGAAACTTAATTTTCACACTCTATGCTTAGTGCCCTTTGAGTGCCTAGGACTGAAATGAAGCTTGGTGAGCATCCCACACAAACGAATGCTCCACATGCGGGTTTCACATGCCACCACCTCCACATTCACAGGCAACTTCAGCGCCACAGCCATTTTCAGATAGCCCTCAATGCAAAGGCTCTAGACGCAAATATTGGTGTGAGAGCTAATTCAATCAAGGAAACACTGCATGTTGGGGAAGGGCATATTGAAGAAGAATCAGCCGAGTGGTTCTTGTGGGAGAACAACTCCATTTGGCTCACTAACTTCACACACCATCAGGCTTCCAAGCAGCTCTCAAGGAAACTCAGTTTTCACACTCTATGCTTAGTGCATTTTAAGTGCACTATCTAGGAATGAACCTGGTAGAGCATCCCACACAAACGAATGCTCCACATGCGGGTTTCACATGCCACCAACTCCACATTCCCAGGCAACTTCAGCGCCACAGCCGTTTTCAGATAGCCCTCAATGCAATGGATCTACAGGCGAATATTGGTGTGAGAGCTAATTCAATCAAGGAAACACTGCATGTAGGGGAAGGGCATATTGAAGAAGAATCAGCCGAGTGGTTCCTGTGGGAGAACAACTCCAATTGACTCACTAACTTCACACACCATCAGGCTTCCAAGCAGCTCTCAAGGAAACTCAGTTTTCACACTCTATGCTTAGTGCCCTTTGAGTGCATTATCTAGGAATGAACCTGGTAGAGCATCCCACACAAACGAATGCTCCACATGCGGGTTTCACATGCCACCAACTCCACATTCACAGGCAACTTCAGCGCCACAGCCATTTTCAGATAGCCCTCAATGCAAAGGCTCTAGACGCAAATATTGGTGTGAGAGCTAATTCAATCAAGGAAACACTGCATGTTGGGAAGGGCATATTGAAGAAGAATCAGCCGAGTGGTTCTTGTGGGAGAACAACTCCATTTGGCTCACTAACTTCACACACCATCAGGCTTCCAAGCAGCTCTCAAGGAAACTCAGTTTTCACACTCTTTGCTTAGTACACTTTGAATGCATTATCTAGGGATGAAACTGGTAGAGCATCAAACACAAACGAATGCTCCACACGAAAGTTTCACATGCCACCAACTCCACATTCACAGGCAACTTCATCGCCACTGCCATTTTCAGATAGCCCTCAATGCAATGGCTCTAGACGCAAATATTGGTGTGAGAGCTAATTCAATCAAGGAAACACTGCATGTTGGTGAAGGGCATATTGAAGAAGAATCAGCCGAGTGGTTCTTGTGGGAGAACAACTCCATTTGGCTCACTAACTGCACACACCATCAGGCTTCCAAGCAGCTCTCAACGAAACTCAGTTTTCACACTCTATGCTTAGTGCACTTTAAGTGCACTATCTAGGAATGAAACTGGTAGAGCATCAAACACAAACGAATGCTCCACATGCGGGTTTCACATGCCACCAACTCCACATTCACAGGCAACTTCAGCGCCACAGCCGTTTTCAGATAGCCCTCAATGCAAAGGCTCTAGACAAAAATATTGGTGTGAGAGCTAATTCAATCAAGGAAACACTGCATGTTGGGGAATGGCATATTGAAGAAGAATCAGCAGAGTGGTTCTTGTGGGAGAACAACTCCATTTGGCTCACTAACTTCACACACCACCAGGCTTCCAAGCAGCTCTCAAGGAAACTTAATTTTCACACTCTATGCTTAGTGCCCTTTGAGTGCCTAGGACTGAAATGAAGCTTGGTGAGCATCCCACACAAACGAATGCTCCACATGCGGGTTTCACATGCCACCAACTCCACATTCACAGGCAACTTCAGCGCCACAGCCGTTTTCAGATAGCCCTCAATGCAAAGGCTCTAGACGCAAATATTGGTGTGAGAGCTAATTCAATCAAGGAAACACTGCATGTTGGGGAAGCGCATATTGAAGAAGAATCAGCCGAGTGGTTCTTGTGGGAGAACAACTCCATTTGGCTCACTAACTTCACACACCATCAGGCTTCCAAGCAGCTCTCAAGGAAACTCAGTTTTCACACTCTATGCTTAGTGCCCTTTGAGTGCATTATCTAGGAATGAAACTGGTAAAGCATCAAACACAAACGAATGCTCCACATGCGGGTTTCACATGCCACCAACTCCACATTCACAGGCAACTTCACCGCCACAGCCGTTTTCAGATAGCCCTCAATGCAAAGGCTCTAGACGCGAATATTGGTGTGAGAGCTAATTCAATCAAGGAAACACTGCATGTTGGGGAAGGGCATATTGAAGAAGAATCAGCCTAGTGGTTCTTGTGGGAGAACAACTCCATTTGGCTCACTAACTTCACACACCATCAGGCTTCCAAGCAGCTCTCAAGGAAACTCAGTTTTCACACTCTATGCTTAGTGCCCTTTGAGTGCATTATCTAGGAATGAACCTGGTAGAGCATCCCACACAAACGAATGCTCCACATGCGGGTTTCACATGCCACCACCTCCACATTCCCAGGCAACTTCAGCGCCACTGCCATTTTCAGATAGCCCTCAATGCAAAGGCTCTAGACGCAAATATTGGTGTGAGAGCTAATTCAATCAAGGAAACACTGCATGTTGGGGAAGGGCATATTGAAGAAGAATCAACCGAGTGGTTCTTGTGGGAGAACAACTCCATTTGGCTCACTAACTTCACACACCATCAGGCTTCCAAGCAGCTCTCAAGGAAACTCAGTTTTCACACTCTATGCTTAGTGCCCTTTGAGTGCATTATCTAGGAATGAAACTGGTAGAGCATCAAACACAAACGAATGCTCCACATGCGGGTTTCACATGCCACCAACTCCACATTCACAGGCAACTTCAGCGCCACAGCCGTTTTCAGATAGCCCTCAATGCAAAGGCTCTAGACGCGAATATTGGTGTGAGAGCTAATTCAATCAAGGAAACACTGCATGTTGGGGAAGGGCATATTGAAGAAGAATCAGCCGAGTGGTTCTTGTGGGAGAACAACTCCATTTGGCTCACTAACTTCACACACCATCAGGCTTCCAAGCAGCTCTCAAGGAAACTCAGTTTTCACACTCTATGCTTAGTGCCCTTTGAGTGCATTATCTAGGACTGAAGCTGGGAGAGCATCCCACACAAACGAATGCTTCACATGCGGGTTTCACATGCCACCACCTCCACATTCACAGGCAACTTCAGCGCCACTGCCATTTTTAGATAGCCCTCAATGCAAAGGCTCTAGACGCAAATATTGGTGTGAGAGCTAATTCAATCAAGGAAACACTGCATGTTGGGGAAGGGCATATTGAAGAAGAATCAACCGAGTGGTTCTTGTGGGAGAACAACTCCATTTGGCTCACTAACTTCACACACCATCAGGCTTCCAAGCAGCTCTCAAGGAAACTTAATTTTCACACTCTATGCTTAGTGCCCTTTGAGTGCCTAGGACTGAAATGAAGCTTGGTGAGCATCCCACACAAACGAATGCTCCACATGCGGGTTTCACATGCCACCAACTCCACATTCACAGGCAACTTCAGCGCCACAGCCGTTTTCAGATAGCCCTCAATGCAAAGGCTCTAGACGCAAATATTGGTGTGAGAGCTAATTCAATCAAGGAAACACTGCATGTTGGGGAAGGGCATATTGAAGAAGAATCAACCGAGTGGTTCTTGTGGGAGAACAACTCCATTTGGCTCACTAACTTCACACACCATCAGGCTTCCAAGCAGCTCTCAACGAAACTCAGTTTTCACACTCTATGCTTAGTGCACTTGAGTGCATTATCTAGGAATGAAACTGGTAGAGCATCAAACACAAACGAATGCTCCACATGCGGGTTTCACATGCCACCAACTCCACATTCACAGGCAACTTCAGCGCCACAGCCGTTTTCAGATAGCCCTCAATGCAAAGGCTCTAGACGCAAATATTGGTGTGAGAGCTAATTCAATCAAGGAAACACTGCATGTTGGGGAAGGGCATATTGAAGAAGAATCAGCCGAGTGGTTCTTGTGGGAGAACAACTCCATTTGGCTCACTAACTTCACACACCATCAGGCTTCCAAGCAGCTCTCAAGGAAACTCAGTTTTCACACTCTATGCTTAGTGCATTTTAAGTGCACTATCTAGGAATGAACCTGGTAGAGCATCCCACACAAACGAATGCTCCACATGCGGGTTTCACATGCCACCAACTCCACATTCCCAGGCAACTTCAGCGCCACAGCCGTTTTCAGATAGCCCTCAATGCAATGGATCTACAGGCGAATATTGGTGTGAGAGCTAATTCAATCAAGGAAACACTGCATGTAGGGGAAGGGCATATTGAAGAAGAATCAGCCGAGTGGTTCCTGTGGGAGAACAACTCCAATTGGCTCACTAACTTCACACACCATCAGGCTTCCAAGCAGCTCTCAAGGAAACTCAGTTTTCACACTCTTTGCTTAGTACCCTTTGAATGCATTATCTAGGAATGAAACTGGTAGAGCATCAAACACAAACGAATGCTCCACATGCGGGTTTCACATGCCACCAACTCCACATTCACAGGCAACTTCAGTGCCACAGCCGTTTTCAGATAGCCCTCAATGCAAAGGCTCTAGACGCGAATATTGGTGTGAGAGCTAATTCAATCAAGGAAACACTGCATGTTGGGGAAGGGCATATTGAAGAAGAATCAGCCGAGTGGTTCTTGTGGGAGAACAACTCCATTTGGCTCACTAACTTCACACACCATCAGGCTTCCAAGCAGCTCTCAAGGAAACTCAGTTTTCACACTCTATGCTTAGTGCCCTTTGAGTGCATTATCTAGGAATGAACCTGGTAGAGCATCCCACACAAACGAATGCTCCACATGCGGGTTTCACATGCCACCAACTCCACATTCACAGGCAGCTTCAGCGCCACAGCCGTTTTCAGATAGCCCTCAATGCAAAGGCTCTAGACGCAAATATTGGTGTGAGAGCTAATTCAATCAAGGAAACACTGCATGTTGGTGAAGGGCATATTGAAGAAGAATCAGCCGAGTGGTTCCTGTGGGAGAACAACTCCAATTGGCTCACGAACTTCACACACCATCAGGCTTCCAAGCAGCTCTCAAGGAAACTCAGTTTTCACACTCTATGCTTAGTGCCCTTTGAGTGCATTATCTAGGAATGAACCTGGTAGAGCATCCCACACAAACGAATGCTCCACATGCGGGTTTCACATGCCACCAACTCCACATTCACAGGCAACTTCAGCGCCACAGCCGTTTTCAGATAGCCCTCAATGCAAAGGCTCTAGACGCAAATATTGGTGTGAGAGCTAATTCAATCAAGGAAACACTGCATGTTGGGAAGGGCATATTGAAGAAGAATCAGCCGAGTGGTTCTTGTGGGAGAACAACTCCATTTGGCTCACTAACTTCACACACCATCAGGCTTCCAAGCAGCTCTCAAGGAAACTCAGTTTTCACACTCTTTGCTTAGTACACTTTGAATGCATTATCTAGGAATGAAACTGGTAGAGCATCAAACACAAACGAATGCTCCACACGAAAGTTTCACATGCCACCAACTCCACATTCACAGGCAACTTCAGCGCCACAGCCGTTTTCAGATAGCCCTCAATGCAAAGGCTCTAGACAAAAATATTGGTGTGAGAGCTAATTCAATCAAGGAAACACTGCATGTTGGGGAATGGCATATTGAAGAAGAATCAGCCGAGTGGTTCTTGTGGGAGAACAACTCCATTTGGCTCACTAACTTCACACACCATCAGGCTTCCAAGCAGCTCTCAACGAAACTCAGTTTTCACACTCTATGCTTAGTGCCCTTTGAGTGCACTATCTAGGAATGAAACTGGTAGAGCATCAAACACAAACGAATGCTCCACATGCGGGTTTCACATGCCACCAACTCCACATTCACAGGCAACTTCAGCGCCACAGCCGTTTTCAGATAGCCCTCAATGCAAAGGCTCTAGACAAAAATATTGGTGTGAGAGCTAATTCAATCAAGGAAACACTGCATGTTGGGGAATGGCATATTGAAGAAGAATCAGCAGAGTGGTTCTTGTGGGAGAACAACTCCATTTGGCTCACTAACTTCACACACCACCAGGCTTCCAAGCAGCTCTCAAGGAAACTTAATTTTCACACTCTATGCTTAGTGCCCTTTGAGTGCCTAGGACTGAAATGAAGCTTGGTGAGCATCCCACACAAACGAATGCTGCACATGCCGGTTTCACATGCCACCAACTCCACATTCACAGGCAACTTCAGCGCCACAGCCGTTTTCAGATAGCCCTCAATGCAAAGGCTCTAGACGCAAATATTGGTGTGAGAGCTAATTCAATCAAGGAAACACTGCATGTTGGGGAAGGGCATATTGAAGAAGAATCAGCCGAGTGGTTCTTGTGGGAGAACAACTCCATTTGGCTCACTAACTTCACACACCATCAGGCTTCCAAGCAGCTCTCAAGGAAACTCAGTTTTCACACTCTATGCTTAGTGCCCTTTGAGTGCATTATCTAGGAATGAAACTGGTAGAGCATCAAACACAAACGAATGCTCCACATGCGGGTTTCACATGCCACCAACTCCACATTCACAGGCAACTTCAGCGCCACAGCCGTTTTCAGATAGCCCTCAATGCAAAGGCTCTAGACGCGAATATTGGTGTGAGAGCTAATTCAATCAAGGAAACACTGCATGTTGGGGAAGGGCATATTGAAGAAGAATCAGCCGAGTGGTTCTTGTGGGAGAACAACTCCATTTGGCTCACTAACTTCACACACCATCAGGCTTCCAAGCAGCTCTCAAGGAAACTCAGTTTTCACACTCTATGCTTAGTGCATTTTAAGTGCACTATCTAGGAATGAACCTGGTAGAGCATCCCACACAAACGAATGCTCCACATGCGGGTTTCACATGCCACCACCTCCACATTCACAGGCAACTTCAGCGCCACAGCCGTTTTCAGATAGCCCTCAATGCAAAGGCTCTAGACGCAAATATTGGTGTGAGAGCTAATTCAATCAAGGAAACACTGCATGTTGGGGAAGGGCATATTGAAGAAGAATCAGCCGAGTGGTTCTTGTGGGAGAACAACTCCATTTGGCTCACTAACTTCACACACCATCAGGCTTCCAAGCAGCTCTCAAGGAAACTTAATTTTCACACTCTATGCTTAGTGCCCTTTGAGTTCCTAGGACTGAAATGAAGCTTGGTGAGCATCCCACACAAACGAATGCTCCACATGCGGGTTTCACATGCCACCAATTCCACATTCACAGGCAACTTCAGCGCCACAGCCGTTTTCAGATAGCCCTCAATGCAAAGGCTCTAGACGCAAATATTGGTGTGAGAGCTAATTCAATCAAGGAAACACTGCATGTTGGTGAAGGGCATATTGAAGAAGAATCAGCCGAGTGGTTCTTGTGGGAGAACAACTCCATTTGGCTCACTAACTTCACACACCATCAGGCTTCCAAGCAGCTCTCAAGGAAACTCAGTTTTCACACTCTATGCTTAGTGCACTTGAATGCATTATCTAGGAATGAAACTGGTAGAGCATCAAACACAAACGAATGCTCCACATGCGGGTTTCACATGCCACCAACTCCACATTCACAGGCAACTTCAGCGCCACAGCCGTTTTCAGATAGCCCTCAATGCAAAGGCTCTAGACGCAAATATTGGTGTGAGAGCTAATTCAATCAAGGAAACACTGCATGTTGGGGAAGGGCATATTGAAGAAGAATCAGCCGAGTGGTTCTTGTGGGAGAACAACTCCATTTGGCTCACTAACTTCACACACCATCAGGCTTCCAAACAGCTCTCAAGGACACTCAGTTTTCACACTCTATGCTTAGTGCATTTTAAGTGCACTATCTAGGAATGAACCTGGTAGAGCATCCCACACAAACGAATGCTCCACATGCGGGTTTCACATGCCACCAACTCCACATTCACAGGCAACTTCAGCGCCACAGCCGTTTTCAGATAGCCCTCAATGCAAAGGCTCTAGACGCAAATATTGGTGTGAGAGCTAATTCCACCAAGGAAACACTGCATGTTGGGAAGGGCATATTGAAGAAGAATCAGCCGAGTGGTTCTTGTGGGAGAACAACTCCATTTGGCTCACTAACTTCACACACCATCAGGCTTCCAAGCAGCTCTCAAGGAAACTCAGTTTTCACACTCTATGCTTAGTGCCCTTTGAGTGCCTAGGACTGAAATGAAGCTTGGTGAGCATCCCACACAAACGAATGCTCCACATGCGGGTTTCACATGCCACCAACTCCACATTCACAGGCAACTTCAGCGCCACTGCCATTTTCAGATAGCCCTCAATGCAAAGGCTCTAGACGCAAATATTGGTGTGAGAGCTAATTCAATCAAGGAAACACTGCATGTTGGGGAAGGGCATATTGAAGAAGAATCAGCCGAGTGGTTCTTGAGGGAGAACAACTCCATTTGGCTCACTAACTTCACACACCATCAGGCTTCCAAGCAGCTCTCAAGGAAACTCAGTTTTCACACTCTATGCTTAGTGCATTTTAAGTGCACTATCTAGGAATGAACCTGGTAGAGCATCCACACAAACGAATGCTCCACATGCGGGTTTCACATGCCACCAACTCCACATTCACAGGCTACTTCAGCGCCACAGCCGTTTTCAGATAGCCCTCAATGCAAAGGCTCTAGACGCAAATATTGGTGTGAGAGCTAATTCAATCAAGGAAACACTGCATGTTGGGGAAGGGCATATTGAAGAAGAATCAGCCGAGTGGTTCTTGTGGGAGAACAACTCCATTTGGCTCACTAACTTCACACACCATCAGGCTTCCAAGCAGCTCTCAAGGAAACTTAATTTTCACACTCTATGCTTAGTGCCCTTTGAGTGCCTAGGACTGAAATGAAGCTGGTAGAGCATCCCACACAAACGAATGCTCCACATGCGAGTTTCACATGCCACCAACTCCACATTCACAGGCAACTTCAGCGCCACAGCCGTTTTCAGATAGCCCTCAATGCAAAGGCTCTAGACGCAAATATTGGTGTGAGAGCTAATTCAATCAAGGAAACACTGCATGTTGGGGAAGGGCATATTGAAGAAGAATCAGCCGAGTGGTTCCTGTGGGAGAACAACTCCATTTGGCTCACTAACTTCACACACCATCAGGCTTCCAAGCAGCTCTCAAGGAAACTCAGTTTTCACACTCTATGCTTAGTGCATTTTAAGTGCACTATCTAGGAATGAACCTGGTAGAGCATCCCACACAAACGAATGCTCCACATGCGGGTTTCACATGCCACCAACTCCACATTCACAGGCAACTTCAGCGCCACAGCCGTTTTCAGATAGCCCTCAATGCAAAGGCTCTAGACGCAAATATTGGTGTGAGAGCTAATTCAACCAAGGAAACACTGCATGTTGGGGAAGGGCATATTGAAGAAGAATCAGCCGAGTGGTTCTTGTGGGAGAACAACTCCATTTGGCTCACTAACTTCACACACCATCAGGCTTCCAAGCAGCTCTCAAGGAAACTCAGTTTTCACACTCTATGCTTAGTGCCCTTTGAGTGCCTAGGACTGAAATGAAACTTGGTGAGCATCAAACACAAACGAATGCTCCACATGCGGGTTTCACATGCCACCACCTCCACATTAACAGGCAACTTCAGCGCCACAGCCGTTTTCAGATAGCCCTCAATGCAAAGGCTCTAGACGCAAATATTTGTGTGAGAGCTAATTCAATCAAGGAAACACTGCATGTTGGGGAAGGGCATATTGAAGAAGAATCAGCCGAGTGGTTCTTGTGGGAGAACAACTCCATTTGGCTAACTAACTTCACACACCATCAGGCTTCCAAGCAGCTCTCAAGGAAACTCAGTTTTCACACTCTATGCTTAGTGCACTTGAGTGCATTATCTAGGAATGAAACTGGTAGAGCATCAAACACAAACGAATGCTCCACATGTGGGTTTCACATGCCACCAACTCCACATTCCCAGGCAACTTCAGCGCCACAGCTGTTTTCAGATAGCCCTCAATGCAATGGATCTACAGGCGAATATTGGTGTGAGAGCTAATTCAATCAAGGAAACACTGCATGTTGGGGAAGGGCATATTGAAGAAGAATCAGCCTAGTGGTTCTTGTGGGAGAACAACTCCATTTGGCTCACTAACTTCACACACCATCAGACTTCCAAGCAGCTCTCAAGGAAACTCAGTTTTCACACTCTATGCTTAGTGCCCTTTGAGTGCATTATCTAGGAATGAACCTGGTAGAGCATCCCACACAAACGAATGCTCCACATGCGGGTTTCACATGCCACCAACTCCACATTCACAGGCTACTTCAGCGCCACAGCCGTTTTCAGATAGCCCTCAATGCAAAGGCTTTAGACGCAAATATTGGTGTGAGAGCTAATTCAATCAAGGAAACACTGCATGTTGGGAAGGGCATATTGAAGAAGAATCAGCCGAGTGGTTCTTGTGGGAGAACAACTCCATTTGGCTCACTAACTTCACACACCATCAGGCTTCCAAGCAGCTCTCAAGGAAACTCAGTTTTCACACTCTATGCTTAGTGCCCTTTGAGTGCCCAGGAATGAAATGAAGCTTGTGAGTATCAAACACAAACGAATGCTCCACATGCGGGTTTCACATGCCACCAACTCCACATTCACAGGCAACTTCAGCGCCACAGCCGTTTTCAGATAGCCCTCAATGCAAAGGCTCTAGACAGAAATATTGGTGTGAGAGCTAATTCAATCAAGGAAACACTGCATGTTGGGGAAGGGCATATTGAAGAAGAATCAGCCGAGTGGTTCTTGTGGGAGAACAACTCCATTTGGCTCACTAACTTCACACACCATCAGGCTTCCAAGCAGCTCTCAAGGAAACTCAGTTTTCACACTCTATGGTTAGTGCTCATTGAATGCCTTGGACTGAAATGAAGCTTGGTGAGCATCCCACACAAACGAATGCTCCACCTGCAGGCTTCACATGCCACCAACTCCACATTCACAGGCAACTTCAGCGCCACAGCCGTTTTCAGATAGCCCTCAATGCAAAGGCTCTAGACGCAAATATTGGTGTGAGAGCTAATTCAATCAAGGAAACACTGCATGTTGGGGAAGGGCATATTGAAGAAGAATCAGCCGAGTGGTTCTTGTGGGAGAACAACTCCATTTGGCTCACTAACTTCACACACCATCAGGCTTCCAAGCAGCTCTCAAGGAAACTCAGTTTTCACACTCTATGCTTAGTGCGCTTTGAGTGCACTATCTAGGAATGAACCTGGTAGAGCATCCCACACAAACGAATGCTCCACATGCGGGTTTCACATGCCACCAACTCCACATTCACAGGCAACTTCAGCGCCACAGCCGTTTTCAGATAGGCCTCAATGCAAAGGCTCTAGACGCAAATATTGGTGTGAGAGCTAATTCAATCAAGGAAACACTGCATGTTGGGGAAGGGCATATTGAAGAAGAATCAGCCGAGTGGTTCTTGAGGGAGAACAACTCCAATTGGCTCACTAACTTCACACACCATCAGGCTTCCAAGCAGCTCTCAAGGAAACTCAGTTTTCACACTCTATGCTTAGTGCCCTTTGAGTGCATTATCTAGGAATGAACCTGGTAGAGCATCCCACACAAACGAATGCTCCACATGCGGGTTTCACATGCCACCAACTCCACATTCACAGGCAACTTCAGCGCCCCAGCCGTTTTCAGATAGCCCTCAATGCAAAGGCTCTAGAAGCAAATATTGGTGTGAGAGCTAATTCAATCAAGGAAACACTGCATGTTGGGGAAGGGCATATTGAAGAAGAATCAGCCGAGTGGTTCTTGTGGGAGAACAACTCCATTTGGCTCACTAACTTCACACACCATCAGGCTTCCAATCAGCTCTCAATCAAACTCAGTTTTCACACTCTTTGCTTAGTACACTTTCAATGCATTATCTAGGAATGAACCTGGTAGAGCATCAAACACAAACGAATGCTCCACATGCAGGTTTCACATGCCACCAACTCCACATTCACAGGCAACTTCAGCGCCACAGCCGTTTTCAGATAGCCCTCAATGCAAAGGCTCTAGACGCTAATATTGGTGTGAGAGCTAATTCAATCAAGGAAACACTGCATGTTGGGGAAGGGCATATTGAGGAAGAATCAGCCGAGTGGTTCTTGTGGGAGAACAACTCCATTTGGCTCACTAACTTCACACACCATCAGGCTTCCAAGCAGCTCTCAAGGAAACTCAGTTTTCACACTCTATGCTTAGTCCTCTTTGAGTGCCTAGGACTGAAATGAAGCTTGGTGAGCATCCCACACAAACAAATGCTCCACATGCGGGTTTCACATGCCTCCAATTCCACATTCACAGGCAACTTCAGTGCCACAGCCGTTTTCAGATAGGCCTCAATGCAAAGGCTCTAGACGCAAATATTGGTGTGAGAGCTAATTCAATCAAGGAAACACTGCATGTTGGGGAAGGGCATATTGAAGAAGAATCAGCCGAGTGGTTCTTGTGGGAGAACAACTCCATTTGGCTCACTAACTTCACACACCATCAGGCTTCCAAGCAGCTCTCAAGGAAACTCAGTTTTCACACTCTATGCTTAGTGCCCTTTGAGTGCATTATCTAGGAATGAACCTGGTAGAGCATCCCACACAAACGAATGCTCCACATGCGGGTTTCACATGCCACCAAATCCACATTCACAGGAAACTTCAGCGCCACAGCCGTTTTCAGATAGCCCTCAATGCAAAGGCTCTAGACGCTAATATTGGTGTGAGAGCTAATTCAATCAAGGAAACACTGCATGTTGGTGAAGGACATATTGAAGAAGAATCAGCCGAGTGGTTCTTGTGGGAGAACAACTCCATTTGGATCACTAACTTCACACACCATCAGGCTTCCAAGCAGCTCTCAAGGAAACTCAGTTTTCACACTCGATGCTTAGTGCCCTTTGAGTGCCTAGGACTGAAATGAAGCTTGGTGAGCATCCCACACAAACGGATGCTCCACATGCGGGTTTTACATGCCACCAACTCCACATTCCCAGGCAACTTCAGCGCCACAGCCATTTTCAGATAGCCCTCAATGCAAAGGCTCTAGACGCAAATATTGGTATGAGAGCTAATTCAATCAAGGAAACACTGCATGTTGGGGAAGGGCATATTGAAGAAGAATCAGCCGAGTGGTTCTTGTGGGAGAACAACTCCATTTGGCTCACTAACTTCACACACCATCAGGCTTCCAAGCAGCTCTCAAGGAAACTCAGTTTTCACACTCTATGCTTAGTGCCCTTTGAGTGCATTATCTAGGAATGAACCTGGTAGAGCATCCCACACAAACGAATGCTCCACATGCGGGTTTCACATGCCACCAAATCCACATTCACAGGCAACTTCAGCGCCACAGCCGTTTTCAGATAGCCCTCAATGCAAAGGCTCTAGACGCAAATATTGGTGTGAGAGCTAATTCAATCAAGAAAACACTGCATGTTGGGGAAGGGCATATTGAAGAAGAATCAGCCGAGTGGTTCTTCTGGGAGAACAACTCCATTTGGCTCACTAACTTCACACATCATTAGGCTTTCAAGCAGCTCTCAAGGAAACTCAGTTTTCACACTCTATGCTTAGTGCCCTATGAGTGCATTATCTAGGAATGAACCTGGTAGAGCATCAAACACAAACGAATGCTCCAAATGCGGGTTTCACATGCCACCAACTCCACATTCACAGGCAACTTCAGCGCCACAGCCGTTTTCAGATAGCCCTCAATGCAAAGGCTCTAGACGCGAATATTGGTGTGAGAGCTAATTCAATCAAGAAAACACTGCATGTTGGGGAAGGGCATATTGAAGAAGAATCAGCCGAGTGGTTCTTGTGGGAGAACAACTCCATTTGGCTCACTAACTTCACACACCATCAGGCTTCCAAGCAGCTCTCAAGGAAACTCAGTTTTCACACTCTATGCTTAGTGCCCTTTGAGTGCCTAGGACTGAAATGAAGCTTGGTGAGCATCCCACACAAACAAATGCTCCACATGCTGGTTTCACATGCCACCAAATCCACATTCACAGGCAACTTCAGCGCCACAGCCGTTTTCAGATTGCCCTCAATGCAAAGGCTCTAGACGCTAATATTGGTGTGAGAGCTAATTCAATCAAGGAAACACTGCATGTTGGTGAAGGGCATATTGAAGAAGAATCAGCCGAGTGGTTCTTGTGGGAGAACAACTCCATTTGGCTCACTAACTTCACACACCATCAGGCTTCCAAGCAGCTCTCAAGGAAACTCAGTTTTCACACTCTATGCTTAGTGCACTTTGAGTGCATTATCTAGGAATGAAACTGGTAGAGCATGCCACACAAACGAATGATCCACATGCGGGTTTCACATGCCACCAACTCCACATTCACAGGCAACTTCAGCGCCACAGCCGGTTTCAGATAGCCCTCAATGCAAAGGCTCTAGACGCTAATATTGGTGTGAGAGCTAATTCAATCAAGGAAACACTGCATGTTGGTGAAGGGCATATTGAAGAAGAATCAGCCGAGTGGTTCTTGTGGGAGAACAACTCCATTTGGCTCACTAACTTCACACACCATCAGGCTTCCAAGCAGCTCTCAAGGAAACTCAGTTTTCACACTCTATGCTTAGTGCACTTTGAGTGCATTTTCTAGGAATGAACCTGGTAGAGCATCAAACACAAACGAATGCTCCACATGCGGGTTTCACATGCCACCAACTCCACATTCACAGGCAACTTCAGCGCCACAGCCGTTTTCAGATAGCCCTCAATGCAAAGGCTCTAGACGCTAATATTGGTGTGAGAGCTAATTCAATCAAGGAAACACTGCATGTTGGGGAAGGGCATATTGAAGAAGAATCAGCCGAGTGGTTCTTGTGGGAGAACAACTCCATTTGGCTCACTAACTTCACACACCATCAGGCTTCCAAGCAGCTCTCAAGGTAACTCAGGTTTCACACTCTATGCTTAGTCCTCTTTCAGTTCCTAGGACTGAAATGAAGCTTGGTGAGCATCCCACACAAACAAATGCTCCACATGCGGGTTTCACATGCCACCAATTCCACATTCACAGGCAACTTCAGTGCCACAGCCGTTTTCAGATAGGCCTCAATGCAAAGGCTCTAGACGCAAATATTGGTGTGAGAGCTATTTCAATCAAGGAAACACTACATGTTGGGGAAGGGCATATTGAAGAAGAATCAGCCGAGTGGTTCTTGTGGGAGAACAACTCCATTTGGCTCACTAACTTCACACACCATCAGGCTTCCAAGCAGCTCTCAAGGAAACTCAGTTTTCACACTCTATGCTTAGTGCCCTTTGAGTGCCTAGGACTGAAATGAAGCTTGTGAGCATCCCACACAAACGGATGCTCCACATGCGGGTTTCACATGCCACCAACTCCACATTCACAGGCAACTTCAGCGCCACAGCCGGTTTCAGATAGCCCTCAATGCAAAGGCTCTAGACGCAAATATTGGTGTGAGAGCTAATTCAATCAAGGAAACACTGCATGTTGGTGAAGGGCATATTGAAGAAGAATCAGCTGAGTGGTTCTTGTGGGAGAACAACTCCATTTGGCTCACTAACTTCACACACCATCAGGCTTCCAAGCAGCTCTCAAGGAAACTCAGTTTTCACACACTATGCTTAGTGCCCTTTTAGTGCACTATCTAGGAATGAACCTGGTAGAGCATCCCACACAAACGAATGCTCCACATGCGGGTTTCACATGCCACCAACTCCACATTCACAGGCAACTTCAGCGCCACTTCCGTTTTCAGATAGCCCTCAATGCAAAGGCTCTAGACGCAAATCTTGGTGTGAGAGCTAATTCAATCAAGGAAACACTGCATGTTGGTGAAGGGCATATTGAAGAAGAATCAGCCGAGTGGTTCTTGTGGGAGAACAACTCCATTTGGCTCACTAACTTCACACACCATCAGGCTTCCAAGCAGCTCTCAAGGAAACTCAGTTTTCACACTCTATGCTTAGTGCACTTTGAGTGCATTATCTAGGAATGAAACTGGTAGAGCATGCCACACAAACGAATGATCCACATGCGGGTTTCACATGCCACCAACTCCACATTCACAGGCAACTTCAGCGCCACTTCCGTTTTCAGATAGCCCTCAATGCAAAGGCTCTAGACACAAATATTGGTGTGAGAGCTAATTCAATCAAGGAAACACTGCATGTTGGGGAAGGGCATATTGAAGAAGAATCAGCCGAGTGGTTCTTGTGGGAGAACAACTCCATTTGGCTCACTAACTTCACACACCATCAGGCTTCCAAGCAGCTCTCAAGGAAACTCAGTTTTCACACTCTATGCTTAGTGCCCTTTGAGTGCCTAGGACTGAAATGAAGCTTGTGAGCATCCCACACAAACGGATGCTCCACATGCTGGTTTCACATGCCACCAACTCCACATTCACAGGCAACTTCAGCGCCACAGCCGTTTTCAGATAGCCCTCAATGCAAAGGCTCTAGACGCTAATATTGGTGTGAGAGCTAATTCAATCAAGGAAACACTGCATGTTGGGGAAGGGCATATTGAAGAAGAATCAGCCGAGTGGTTCTTGTGGGAGAACAACTCCATTTGGCTCACTAACTTCACACACCATCAGGCTTCCAAGCAGCTCTCAAGGAAACTCAGTTTTCACACTCTATGCTTAGTGCACTTTGAGTGCATTTTCTAGGAATGAACCTGGTAGAGCATCAAACACAAACGAATGCTCCACATGCGGGTTTCACATGCCACCAACTCCACATTCACAGGCAACTTCAGCGCCACAGCCGTTTTCAGATAGCCCTCAATGCAAAGGCTCTAGACGCTAATATTGGTGTGAGAGCTAATTCAATCAAGGAAACACTGCATGTTGGGGAAGGGCATATTGAAGAAGAATCAGCCGAGTGGTTCTTGTGGGAGAACAACTCCATTTGGCTCACTAACTTCACACACCATCAGGCTTCCAAGCAGCTCTCAAGGAAACTCAGTTTTCACACTCTATGCTTAGTCCTCTTTGAGTGCCTAGGACTGAAATGAAGCTTGGTGAGCATCCCACACAAACAAATGCTCCACATGCGGGTTTCACATGCCACCAATTCCACATTCACAGGCAACTTCAGTGCCACAGCCGTTTTCAGATAGGCCTCAATGCAAAGGCTCTAGACGCAAATATTGGTGTGAGAGCTATTTCAATCAAGGAAACACTACATGTTGGGGAAGGGCATATTGAAGAAGAATCAGCCGAGTGGTTCTTGTGGGAGAACAACTCCATTTGGCTCACTAACTTCACACACCATCAGGCTTCCAAGCAGCTCTCAAGGAAACTCAGTTTTCACACTCTATGCTTAGTGCCCTTTGAGTGCCTAGGAATGAAATGAAGCTTGGTTAGCATCCCACACAAACGAATGCTCCACATGCGGGTTTCACATGCCCCAACTCCACATTCACAGCAACTTCAGCGCCACAGCCGTTTTCCGATAGCCCTCAATGCAAAGGCTCTAGACGCAAATATTGGTGTGAGAGCTAATTCAATCAAGGAAACACTGCATGTTGGGGAAGGGCATATTGAAGAAGAATCAGCCGAGTGGTTCTTGTGGGAGAACAACTCCATTTGGCTCACTAACTTCACACACCATCAGGCTTCCAAGCAGCTCTCAAGGAAACTCAGTTTTCACACTCTATGCTTAGTGCACTTTGAGTGCATTATCTAGGAATGCAACTGGCAGAGCATCATACACAATCGAATGCTCCACATGCGGGTTTCACATGCCCCCAACTCCACATTCACAGGCAACTTCAGCGCCACAGCCGTTTTCAGATAGCCCTCAATGCAAAGGCTCTAGACGCTAATATTGGTGTGAGAGCTAATTCAATCAAGGAAACACTGCATGTTGGGGAAGGGCATATTGAAGAAGAATCAGCCGAGTGGTTCTTGTGGGAGAACAACTCCATTTGGCTCACTAACTTCACACACCATCAGGCTTCCAAGCAGCTCTCAAGGAAACTCAGTTTTCACACTCTATGCTTAGTCCTCTTTGAGTGCCTAGGACTGAAATGAAGCTTGGTGAGCATCCCACACAAACAAATGCTCCACATGCGGGTTTCACATGCCACCAATTCCACATTCACAGGCAACCTCAGTGTCACAGCCGTTTTCAGATAGGCCTCAATGCAAAGGCTCTAGACGCAAATATTGGTGTGAGAGCTATTTCAATCAAGGAAACACTACATGTTGGGGAAGGGCATATTGAAGAAGAATCAGCCGAGTGGTTCTTGTGGGAGAACAACTCCATTTGGCTCACTAACTTCACACACCATCAGGCTTCCAAGCAGCTCTCAAGGAAACTCAGTTTTCACACTCTATGCTTAGTGCCCTTTGAGTGCCTAGGAATGAAATGAAGCTTGGTTAGCATCCCACACAAACGAATGCTCCACATGCGGGTTTCACATGCCCCAACTCCACATTCACAGCAACTTCAGCGCCACAGCCGTTTCAGATAGCCCTCAATGCAAAGGCTCTAGACGCAAATATTGGTGTGAGAGCTAATTCAATCAAGGAAACACTGCATGTTGGGGAAGGGCATATTGAAGAAGAATCAGCCGAGTGGTTCTTGTGGGAGAACAACTCCATTTGGCTCACTAACTTCACACACCATCAGGCTTCCAAGCAGCTCTCAAGGAAACTCAGTTTTCACACTCTATGCTTAGTGCACTTTGAGTGCATTATCTAGGAATGCAACTGGCAGAGCATCATACACAATCGAATGCTCCACATGCGGGTTTCACATGCCCCCAACTCCACATTCACAGGCAACTTCAGCGCCACAGCCGTTTTCAGATAGCCCTCAATGCAAAGGCTCTAGACGCAAATCTTGGTGTGAGAGCTAATTCAATCAAGGAAACACTGCATGTTGGGGAAGGGCATATTGAAGAAGAATCAGCCGAGTGGTTCTTGTGGGAGAACAACTCCATTTGGCTCACTAACTTCACACACCATCAGGCTTCCAAGCAGCTCTCAAGGAAACTCAGTTTTCACACTCAATGCTTAGTGCCCTTTGAGTGCCTAGGACTGAAATGAAGCTTGTGAGCATCCCACACAAACGGATGCTCCACGTGCGGGTTTTACATGCCACCAACTCCACATTCCCAGGCAACTTCAGCGCCACAGCCATTTTCAGATAGCCCTCAATGCAAAGGCTCTAGACGCAAATATTGGTGTGAGAGCTAATTCAATCAAGGAAACACTGCATGTTGGTGACGGGCATATTGAAGAAGAATCAGCCGAGTGGTTCTTGTGGGAGAACAACTCCATTTGGCTCACTAACTTCACACACCATCAGGCTTCCAAGCAGCTCTCAAGGAAACTCAGTTTTCACACTCTATGCTTAGTGCCCTTTGAGTGCATTATCTAGGAATGAACCTGGTAGAGCATCCCACACAAACGAATGCTCCACATGCGGGTTTCACATGCCACCAAATCCACATTCACAGGCAACTTCAGCGCCACAGCCGTTTTCAGATAGCCCTCAATGCAAAGGCTCTAGACGCAAATATTGGTGTGAGAGCTAATTCAATCAAGGAAACACTGCATGTTGGGGAAGGGCATATTGAAGAAGAATCAGCCGAGTGGTTCTTGTGGGAGAACAACTCCATTTGGCTCACTAACTTCACACACCATCAGGCTTCCAAGCAGCTCTCAAGGAAACTCAGTTTTCACACTCTATGCTTAGTGCCCTTTGAGTGCCTAGGACTGAAATGAAGCTTGGTGAGCATCCCACACAAACAAATGCTCCACATGCTGGTTTCACATGCCACCAAATCCACATTCACAGGCAACTTCAGCGCCACAGCCGTTTCAGATAGCCCTCAATGCAAAGGCTCTAGACGCTAATATTGGTGTGAGAGCTAATTCAATCAAGGAAACACTGCATGTTGGGGAAGGGCATTTTGAAGAAGAATCAGCCGAGTGGTTCTTGTGGGAGAACAACTCCATTTGGCTCACTAACTTCACACACCATCAGGCTTCCAAGCAGCTCTCAAGGAAACTCAGTTTTCACACTCTATGCTTAGTGCACTTTGAGTGCATTATCTAGGACTGAAGCTGGGAGAGCATCAAACACAAACAAATGAATGCTCCACATGCGGGTTTCACATGCCACCAACTCCACATTCACAGGCAACTTCAGCGCCACAGCCGTTTTCAGATAGCCCTCAATGCAAAGGCTCTAGACACAAATATTGGTGTGAGAGCTAATTCAATCAAGGAAACACTGCATGTTGGGGAAGGGCATATTGAAGAATAATCAGCCGAGTGGTTCTTGTGGGAGAACAACTCCATTTGGCTCACTAATTTCACACACCATCAGGCTTCCAAGCAGCTCTCAAGGAAACTCAGTTTTCACACTCTATGCTTAGTGCCCTTTGAGTGCATTATCTAGGAATGAACCTGGTAGAGCATCCCACACAAACGAATGCTCCACATGCGGGTTTCACATGCCACCAAATCCACATTCACAGGCAACTTCAGCGCCACAGCCGTTTTCAGATAGCCCTCAATGCAAAGGCTCTAGACGCGAATATTGGTGTGAGAGCTAATTCAATCAAGAAAACACTGCATGTTGGGGAAGGGCATATTGAAGAAGAATCAGCCGAGTGGTTCTTGTGGGAGAACAACTCCATTTGGCTCACTAACTTCACACACCATCAGGCTTCCAAGCAGCTCTCAAGGAAACTCAGTTTTCACACTCTATGCTTAGTGCCCTTTGAGTGCCTAGGACTGAAATGAAGCTTGGTGAGCATCCCACACAAACGAATGCTCCACATGCTGGTTTCACATGCCACCAAATCCACATTCACAGGCAACTTCAGCGCCACAGCCGTTTTCAGATAGCCCTCAATGCAAAGGCTCTAGACGCTAATATTGGTGTGAGAGCTAATTCAATCAAGGAAACACTGCATGTTGGGGAAGGGCATATTGAAGAAGAATCAGCCGAGTGGTTCTTGTGGGAGAACAACTCCATTTGGCTCGCTAACTTCACACATCATCAGGCTTCCAAGCAGCTCTCAAGGAAACTCAGTTTTCACACACTATGCTTAGTGCCCTTTGAGTGCACTATCTAGGAATGAACCTGGTAGAGCATCCCACACAAACGAATGCTCCACATGCGGGTTTCACATGCCACCAACTCCACATTCACAGGCAACTTCAGCGCCACAGCCGTTTTCAGATAGCCCTCAATGCAAAGGCTCTAGACGCAAATATTGGTATGAGAGCTAATTCAATCAATGAAACACTGCATGTTGGGGAAGGGCATATTGAAGAAGAATCAGCCGAGTGGTTCTTGTGGGAGAACAACTCCATTTGGCTCACTAACTTCACACACCATCAGGCTTCCAAGCAGCTCTCAAGGAAACTCAGTTTTCACACTCTATGCTTAGTGCACTTTGAGTGCATTATCTAGGAATGAAACTGGTAGAGCATCAAACACAAACGAATGCTCCACATGCGGGTTTCACATGCCACCACCTCCACATTCACAGGCAACTTCAGCGCCACAGCCGTTTTCAGATAGCCCTCAATGCAAAGGCTCTAGACGCAAATATTGGTATGAGAGCTAATTCAATCAAGGAAACACTGCATGTTGGGGAAGGGTATATTGAAGAAGAATCAGCTGAGTGGTTCTTGTGGGAGAACAACTCCATTTGGCTCACTAACTTCACACACCATCAGGCTTCCAAGCAGCTCTCAAGGAAACTCAGTTTTCACACTCTATGCTTAGTGCCCTTTGAGTGCCTAGGACTGAAATGAAGCTTGGTGAGCATCCCACACAAACGAATGCTCAGCATGCGGGTTTCACATGCCACCAACTCCACATTCACAGGCAACTTCAGCGCCACAGCCGTTTTCAGATAACCCTCAATGCAAAGGCTCTAGACGCAAATATTGGTGTGAGAGATAATTCAATCAAGGATCACTGCATGTTGGTGAAGGGCATATTGAAGAAGAATCAGCCGAGTGGTTCTTGTGGGAGAACAACTCCATTTGGCTCACTAACTTCACACACCATCAGGCTTCCAAGCAGCTCTCAAGGAAACTCAGTTTTCACACTCTATGCTTAGTGCCCTTTGAGTGCCTAGGACTGAAATGAAGCTTGGTGAGCATCCCACACAAACGAATGCTCCACATGCGGGTTTCACATGCCACCAACTCCACATTCACAGGCAACTTCAGCGCCACAGCCGTTTTCAGATAGCCCTCAATGCAAAGGCTCTAGACGCAAATATTGGTGTGAGAGATAATTCAATCAAGGAAACACTGCATGTTGGTGAAGGGCATATTGAAGAAGAATCAGCCGAGTGGTTCTTGTGGGAGAACAACTCAATTTGACTCACTAACTTCACACACCATCAGGCTTCCAAGCAGCTCTCAAGGAAACTCAGTTTTCACACTCTATGCTTAGTGCCCTTTGAGTGCCTAGGACTGAAATGAAGCTTGGTGAGCATCCCACACAAACGAATGCTCCACATGCGGGTTTCACATGCCACCAACTCCACATTCACAGGCAACTTCAGCGCCACAGCCGGTTTCAGATAGCCCTCAATGCAAAGGATCTAGACGCTAATATTGGTGTGAGAGCTAATTCAATCAAGGAAACACTGCATGTTGGTGAAGGGCATATTGAAGAAGAATCAGCTGAGTGGTTCTTGTGGGAGAACAACTCCATTTGACTCACTAACTTCACACACCATCAGGCTTCCAAGCAGCTCTCAAGGAAACTCAGTTTTCACACTCTATGCTTAGTGCCCTTTGAGTGCATTATCTAGGAATGAAACTGGTAGAGCATCAAACACAAACGAATGCTCCACATGCGGGTTTCACATGCCACCAACTCCACATTCACAGGCAACTTCAGCGCCACAGCCGTTTTCAGATAGCCCTCAATGCAAAGGCTCTAGACGCAAATATTGGTATGAGAGCTAATTCAATCAATGAAACACTGCATGTTGGGGAAGGGCATATTGAAGAAAAATCAGCCGAGTGGTTCTTGTGGGAGAACAACTCCATTTGGCTCACTAACTTCACACACCATCAGGCTTCCAAGCAGCTCTCAAGGAAACTCAGTTTTCACACTCTATGCTTAGTGCACTTTGAGTGCATTATCTAGGAATGAAACTGGTAGAGCATCAAACACAAACGAATGCTCCACATGCGGGTTTCACATGCCACCACCTCCACATTCACAGGCAACTTCAGCGCCACAGCCGTTTTCAGATAGCCCTCAATGCAAAGGCTCTAGACGCAAATATTGGTGTGAGAGCTAATTCAATCAAGGAAACACTGCATGTTGGGGAAGGGCATATTGAAGAAGAATCAGCCGAGTGGTTCTTGTGGGAGAACAACTCCATTTGGCTCACTAACTTCACACACCATCAGGCTTCCAAGCAGCTCTCAAGGAAACTCAGTTTTCACACTCTATGCTTAGTGCCCTTTGAGTGCACTATCTAGGAATGAACCTGGTAGAGCATCCCACACAAACGAATGCTCCACATGCGGGTTTCACATGCCACCAAATCCACATTCACAGGCAACTTCAGCGCCACAGCCGTTTTCAGATAGCCCTCAATGCAAAGGCTCTAGACGCAAATATTGGTGTGAGAGCTAATTCAATCAAGGAAACACTGCATGTTGGTGAAGGGCATATTGAAGAAGAATCAGCCGAGTGGTTCTTGTGGGAGAACAACTCCATTTGGCTCACTAACTTCACACACCATCAGGCTTCCAAGCAGCTCTCAAGGAAACTCAGTTTTCACACTCTATGCTTAGTGCACTTTGAGTGCCTAGGACTGAAATGAAGCTTGGTGAGCATCCCACACAAACGAATGCTCCACATGCGGGTTTCACATGCCACCAACTCCACATTCACAGGCAACTTCAGCGCCACAGCCGTTTTCAGATAGCCCTCAATGCAAAGGCTCTAGACGCAAATATTGGTGTGAGAGCTAATTCAATCAAGGAAACACTGCATGTTGGTGAAGGGCATATTGAAGAAGAATCAGCCGAGTGGTTCTTGTGGGAGAACAACTCCATTTGGCTCACTAACTTCACACACCATCAGGCTTCCAAGCAGCTCTCAAGGAAACTCAGTTTTCACACTCTATGCTTAGTGCCCTTTGAGTGCCTAGGACTGAAATGAAGCTTGGTGAGCATCCCACACAAACGAATGCTCCACATGCGGGTTTCACATGCCACCAACTCCACATTCACAGGCAACTTCAGCGCCACAGCCGTTTTCAGATAGCCCTCAATGCAAAGGCTCTAGACGCAAATCTTGGTGTGAGAGCTAATTCAATCAAGGAAACACTGCATGTTGGTGAAGGGCATATTGAAGAAGAATCAGCCGAGTGGTTCTTGTGGGAGAACAACTCCATTTGGCTCACTAACTTCACACACCATCAGGCTTCCAAGCAGCTCTCAAGGAAACTCAGTTTTCACACTCTATGCTTAGTGCACTTTGAGTGCATTATCTAGGAATGAAACTGGTAGAGCATGCCACACAAACGAATGCTCCACATGCGGGTTTCACATGCCACCAACTCCACATTCACAGGCAACTTCAGCTCCACAGCCGGTTTCAGATAGCCCTCAATGCAAAGGCTCTAGACGCTAATATTGGTGTGAGAGCTAATTCAATCAAGGAAACACTGCATGTTGGGGAAGGGCATATTGAAGAAGAATCAGCCGAGTGGTTCTTGTGGGAGAACAACTCCATTTGGCTCACTAACTTCACACACCATCAGGCTTCCAAGCAGCTCTCAAGGAAACTCAGTTTTCACACTCTATGCTTAGTGCCCTTTGAGTGCATTATCTAGGAATGAAACTGGTAGAGCATGCCACACAAACGAATGCTCCACATGCGGGTTTCACATGCCACCAACTCCACATTCACAGGCAACTTCAGCGCCACAGCCGTTTTCAGATAGCCCTCAATGCAAAGGCTCTAGACAAAAATACTGGTGTGAGAGCTAATTCAATCAAGGAAACACTGCATGTTGGTGAAGGGCATATTGAAGAAGAATCAGCCGAGTGGTTCTTGTGGAAGAACAACTCCATTTGGCTCACTAACTTCACACACCATCAGGCTTCCAAGCAGCTCTCAAGGAAACTCAGTTTTCACACTCTATGCTTAGTGCCCTTTGAGTGCATTATCTAGGAATGAAACTGGTAGAGCATCAAACACAAACGGATGCTCCACCTAAGGCTTTCACATGCCACCAACTCCACATTCACAGCCAACTTCAGCGCCACAGCCGTTTTCAGATAGAACTCAATGCAAAGGCTCTAGACTAAAATATTGGTGTGAGAGCTAATTCAATCAAGGAAACACTGCATGTTGGTGAAGGGCATATTGAAGAAGAATCAGCCGAGTGGTTCTTGTGGGAAAACAACTCCATTTGGCTCACTAACTTCACACACCATCAGGCTTCCAAGCAGCTCTCAAGGAAACTCAGTTTTCACACTCTTTGCTTAGTACCCTTTGAATGCTTTATCTAGGAATGAAACTGGTAGAGCATCAAACACAAACGAATGCTCCACATGCGAGTTTCACATGCCACCAACTCCACATTCACAGGCAACTTCAGCGCCACAGCCGTTTTCAGATAGCCCTCAATGCAAAGGCTTTAGACGCAAATATTGGTGTGAGAGCTAATTCAATCAAGGAAACACTGCATGTTGGGGAAGGGCATATTGAAGAAGAATCAGCCGAGTGGTTCTTGTGGGAGAACAACTCCATTTGGCTCACTAACTTCACACACCATCAGGCTTCCAAGCAGCTCTCAAGGAAACTCAGTTTTCACACTCTATGCTTAGTGCCCTTTGAGTGCATTATCTAGGAATGAACCTGGTAGAGCATCCCACACAAACGAATGCTCCACATGCGGGTTTCACATGCCACCAACTCCACATTCACAGGCAACTTCAGCGCCACAGCCGTTTTCAGATAGCCCTCAATGCAAAGGCTCTAGACGCAAATATTGGTGTGAGAGCTAATTCAATCAAGGAAACACTGCATGTTGGGGAAGGGCATATTGAAGAAGAATCAGCCGAGTGGTTCTTGTGGGAGAACAACTCCATTTGGCTCACTAACTTCACACACCATCAGGCTTCCAAGCAGCTCTCAAGGAAACTCAGTTTTCACACTCTATGCTTAGTGCCCTTTGAGTGCATTATCTAGGAATGAACCTGGTAGAGCATCCCACACAAACGAATGCTCCACATGCGGGTTTCACATGCCACTAACTCCACATTCACAGGCAACTTCAGCGCCACAGCCGTTTTCAGATAGCCCTCAATGCAAAGGCTCTAGACGCAAATATTGGTGTGAGAGCTAATTCAATCAAGGAAACACTGCATGTTGGTGAAGGGCATATTGAAGAAGAATCAGCCGAGTGGTTCTTGTGGGAGAACAACTCCATTTGGCTCACTAACTTCACACACCATCAGGCTTCCAAGCAGCTCTAAAGGAAACTCAGTTTTCACACTCTATGCTTAGTACACTTTGAATGCATTATCTAGGAATGAAACTGGTAGAGCATCAAACACAAACAAATGCTCCACATGCGAGTTTCACATGCCACCACCTCCACATTCACAGGCAACTTCAGCGCCACAGCCGTTTTCAGATAGCCCTCAATGAAAAGGCTCTAGACGCAAATATTGGTGTGAGAGCTAATTCAATCAAGGAAACACTGCATGTTGGGGAAGGGCATATTGAAGAAGAATCAGCCGAGTGGTTCTTGTGGGAGAACAACTCCATTTGGCTCACTAACTTCACACACCATCAGGCTTCCAAGCAGCTCTCAAGGAACCTCAGTTTTCACACTCTATGCTTAGTGCACTTTAAGTGCACTATCTAGGAATGAACCTGGTAGAGCATCCCACACAAACGAATGCTCCACATGCGGGTTTCACATGCCACCAACTCCACATTCACAGGCAACTTCAGCGCCACAGCCGTTTTCAGATAGCCCTCAATAAAAAGGATCTAGACGCAAATATTGGTATGAGAGCTAAATCAATCAAGGAAACACTGCATGTTGGGGAAGGGCATATTGAAGAAGAATCAGCCGAGTGGTTCTTGTGGGAGAACAACTCCATTTGGCTCACTAACTTCACACACCATCAGGCTTCCAAGCAGCTCTCAAGGAAACTTAATTTTCACACTCTATGCTTAGTGCCCTTTGAGTGCCTAGGACTGAAATGAAGCTTGGTGAGCATCCCACACAAACGAATGCTCCACATGCGGGTTTCACATGCCACCAACTCCACATTCACAGGCAACTTCAGCGCCACAGCCGTTTTCAGATAGCCCTCAATGCAAAGGCTCTAGACGCAAAATTGGTGTGAGAGCTAATTCAATTAAGGAAACACTGCATGTTGGGGAAGGGCATATTGAAGAAGAATCAGCCGAGTGGTTCTTGTGGGAGAACAACTCCATTTGGCTCACTAACTTCACACACCATCAGGCTTCCAAGCAGCTCTCAAGGAAACTCAGTTTTCACACTCTATGCTTAGTGCACTTGAGTGCATTATCTAGGAATGAAACTGGTAGAGCATCAAACACAAACGAATGCTCCACATGCGGGTTTCACATGCCACCAACTCCACATTTACAGGCAACTTCAGCGCCACAGCCGTTTTCAGATAGCCCTCAATGCAAAGGCTCTAGACGCAAATATTGGTGTGAGAGCAAATTCAATCAAGGAAACACTGCATGTTGGGGAAGGGCATATTGAAGAAGAATCAGCCGAGTGGTTCCTGTGGGAGAACAACTCCAATTGGCTCACTAACTTCACACACCATCAGGCTTCCAAGCAGCTCTCAAGGAAACTCAGTTTTCACACTCTATGCTTAGTGCACTTGAGTGCATTATCTAGGAATGAATCTGGTAGAGCATCAAACACAAACGAATGCTCCACATGCGGGTTTCACATGCCACCAACTCCGCATTCACAGGCAACTTCAGCGCCACAGCCGTTTTCAGATAGCCCTCAATGCAAAGGCTCTAGACGCAAATACTGGTGTGAGAGCAAATTCAATCAAGGAAACACTGCATGTTGGGGAAGGGCATATTGAAGAAGAATCAGCCGAGTGGTTCCTGTGGGAGAACAACTCCATTTGGCTCACTAACTTCACACACCATCAGGCTTCCAAGCAGCTCTCAAGGAAACTTAATTTTCACACTCTATGCTTAGTGCCCTTTGAGTGCCTAGGACTGAAATGAAGCTTGGTGAGCATCCCACACAAACGAATGCTCCACATGCGGGTTTCACATGCCACCAACTCCACATTCACAGGCAACTTCAGCGCCACAGCCGTTTTCAGATAGCCCTCAATGCAAAGGCTCTAGACGCAAATATTGGTGTGAGAGCTAATTCAATCAAGGAAACACTGCATGTTGGGGAAGGGCATATTGAAGAAGAATCAGCCGAGTGGTTCTTGTGGGAGAACAACTCCATTTGGCTCACTAACTTCACACACCATCAGGCTTCCAAGCAGCTCTCAAGGAAACTCAGGTTTCAGACTCTATGCTTTGTGCCCTTTGAGTGCATTATCTAGGAATGAACCTGGTAGAGCATCCCACACAAACGAATGCTCCACATGCGGGTTTCACATGCCACCAACTCCACATTCACGGGCAACTTCAGCGCCACAGCCGTTTTCAGATAGCCCTCAATGCAAAGGCTCTAGACGCAAATCTTGGTGTGAGAGCTAATTCAATCAAGGAAACACTGCAGGTTGGGGAAGGGCATATTGAAGAAGAATCAGCCGAGTGGTTCTTGTGGGAGAACAACTCCATTTGGCTCACTAACTTCACACACCATCAGGCTTCCAAGCAGCTCTCGAGGAAACTCAGTTTTCACACTCTATGCTTAGTGCACTTGAGTGCATTATCTAGGAATGAAACTGGTAGAGCATCAAACACAAACGAATGCTCCACATGCGGGTTTCACATGCCACCAACTCCACATTCACAGGCAACTTCAGCGCCACAGCCGTTTTCAGATAGCCCTCAATGCAAAGGATCTAGACGCAAATATTGGTGTGAGAGCTAATTCAATCAAGGAAACACTGCATGTTGGGGAAGGGCATATTGAAGAAGAATCAGCCGAGTGGTTCTTGTGGGAGAACAACTCCATTTGGCTCACTAACTTCACACACCATCAAGTTTCCAAGCAGCTCTCAAGGAAACTCAGTTTTCACACTCTATGCTTAGTGCCCTTTGAGTGCATTATCTAGGAATGAAACTGGTAGAGCATCAAACACAAACGAATGCTCCACATGCGGGTTTCACATGCCACCAACTCCACATTCACAGGCAACTTCAGCGCCACAGCCGTTTTCAGATAGCCCTCAATGCAAAGGCTCTAGACGCAAATATTGGTGTGAGAGCTAATTCAATCAAGGAAACACTGCATGTTGGGGAAGGGCATATTGAAGAAGAATCAGCCGAGTGGTTCTTGTGGGAGAACAACTCCATTTGGCTCACTAACTTCACACACCATCAGGCTTCCAAGCAGCTCTCAAGGAAACTCAGGTTTCAGACTCTATGCTTAGTGCCCTTTGAGTGCATTATCTAGGACTGAAGCTGGGAGAGCATCCCACACAAACGAATGCTCCACATGCGGGTTTCACATGCCACCAACTCCACATTCACAGGCAACTTCAGCGCCACAGCCGTTTTCAGATAGCCCTCAATGCAAAGGCTCTAGACGCAAATATTGGTGTGAGAGCTAATTCAATCAAGGAAACACTGCATGTTGGTGAAGGGCATATTGAAGAAGAATCAGCCGAGTGGTTCTTGTGGGAGAACAACTCCATTTGGCTCACTAACTTCACACACCATCAGGCTTCCAAGCAGCTCTCAAGGAAACTCAGTTTTCACACTCTATGCTTAGTGCACTTTGAGTGCATTATCTAGGAATGAAACTGGTAGAGCATGCCACACAAACGAATGCTCCACATGCGGGTTTCACATGCCACCAACTCCACATTCACAGGCAACTTCAGCTCCACAGCCGGTTTCAGATAGCCCTCAATGCAAAGGCTCTAGACGCTAATATTGGTGTGAGAGCTAATTCAATCAAGGAAACACTGCATGTTGGGGAAGGGCATATTGAAGAAGAATCAGCCGAGTGGTTCTTGTGGGAGAACAACTCCATTTGGCTCACTAACTTCACACACCATCAGGCTTCCAAGCAGCTCTCAAGGAAACTCAGTTTTCACACTCTATGCTTAGTGCCCTTTGAGTGCATTATCTAGGAATGAAACTGGTAGAGCATGCCACACAAACGAATGCTCCACATGCGGGTTTCACATGCCACCAACTCCACATTCACAGGCAACTTCAGCGCCACAGCCGTTTTCAGATAGCCCTCAATGCAAAGGCTCTAGACAAAAATACTGGTGTGAGAGCTAATTCAATCAAGGAAACACTGCATGTTGGTGAAGGGCATATTGAAGAAGAATCAGCCGAGTGGTTCTTGTGGAAGAACAACTCCATTTGGCTCACTAACTTCACACACCATCAGGCTTCCAAGCAGCTCTCAAGGAAACTCAGTTTTCACACTCTATGCTTAGTGCCCTTTGAGTGCATTATCTAGGAATGAAACTGGTAGAGCATCAAACACAAACGGATGCTCCACCTAAGGCTTTCACATGCCACCAACTCCACATTCACAGCCAACTTCAGCGCCACAGCCGTTTTCAGATAGAACTCAATGCAAAGGCTCTAGACTAAAATATTGGTGTGAGAGCTAATTCAATCAAGGAAACACTGCATGTTGGTGAAGGGCATATTGAAGAAGAATCAGCCGAGTGGTTCTTGTGGGAAAACAACTCCATTTGGCTCACTAACTTCACACACCATCAGGCTTCCAAGCAGCTCTCAAGGAAACTCAGTTTTCACACTCTTTGCTTAGTACCCTTTGAATGCTTTATCTAGGAATGAAACTGGTAGAGCATCAAACACAAACGAATGCTCCACATGCGAGTTTCACATGCCACCAACTCCACATTCACAGGCAACTTCAGCGCCACAGCCGTTTTCAGATAGCCCTCAATGCAAAGGCTTTAGACGCAAATATTGGTGTGAGAGCTAATTCAATCAAGGAAACACTGCATGTTGGGGAAGGGCATATTGAAGAAGAATCAGCCGAGTGGTTCTTGTGGGAGAACAACTCCATTTGGCTCACTAACTTCACACACCATCAGGCTTCCAAGCAGCTCTCAAGGAAACTCAGTTTTCACACTCTATGCTTAGTGCCCTTTGAGTGCATTATCTAGGAATGAACCTGGTAGAGCATCCCACACAAACGAATGCTCCACATGCGGGTTTCACATGCCACCAACTCCACATTCACAGGCAACTTCAGCGCCACAGCCGTTTTCAGATAGCCCTCAATGCAAAGGCTCTAGACGCAAATATTGGTGTGAGAGCTAATTCAATCAAGGAAACACTGCATGTTGGGGAAGGGCATATTGAAGAAGAATCAGCCGAGTGGTTCTTGTGGGAGAACAACTCCATTTGGCTCACTAACTTCACACACCATCAGGCTTCCAAGCAGCTCTCAAGGAAACTCAGTTTTCACACTCTATGCTTAGTGCCCTTTGAGTGCATTATCTAGGAATGAACCTGGTAGAGCATCCCACACAAACGAATGCTCCACATGCGGGTTTCACATGCCACTAACTCCACATTCACAGGCAACTTCAGCGCCACAGCCGTTTTCAGATAGCCCTCAATGCAAAGGCTCTAGACGCAAATATTGGTGTGAGAGCTAATTCAATCAAGGAAACACTGCATGTTGGTGAAGGGCATATTGAAGAAGAATCAGCCGAGTGGTTCTTGTGGGAGAACAACTCCATTTGGCTCACTAACTTCACACACCATCAGGCTTCCAAGCAGCTCTAAAGGAAACTCAGTTTTCACACTCTATGCTTAGTACACTTTGAATGCATTATCTAGGAATGAAACTGGTAGAGCATCAAACACAAACAAATGCTCCACATGCGAGTTTCACATGCCACCACCTCCACATTCACAGGCAACTTCAGCGCCACAGCCGTTTTCAGATAGCCCTCAATGAAAAGGCTCTAGACGCAAATATTGGTGTGAGAGCTAATTCAATCAAGGAAACACTGCATGTTGGGGAAGGGCATATTGAAGAAGAATCAGCCGAGTGGTTCTTGTGGGAGAACAACTCCATTTGGCTCACTAACTTCACACACCATCAGGCTTCCAAGCAGCTCTCAAGGAACCTCAGTTTTCACACTCTATGCTTAGTGCACTTTAAGTGCACTATCTAGGAATGAACCTGGTAGAGCATCCCACACAAACGAATGCTCCACATGCGGGTTTCACATGCCACCAACTCCACATTCACAGGCAACTTCAGCGCCACAGCCGTTTTCAGATAGCCCTCAATAAAAAGGATCTAGACGCAAATATTGGTATGAGAGCTAAATCAATCAAGGAAACACTGCATGTTGGGGAAGGGCATATTGAAGAAGAATCAGCCGAGTGGTTCTTGTGGGAGAACAACTCCATTTGGCTCACTAACTTCACACACCATCAGGCTTCCAAGCAGCTCTCAAGGAAACTTAATTTTCACACTCTATGCTTAGTGCCCTTTGAGTGCCTAGGACTGAAATGAAGCTTGGTGAGCATCCCACACAAACGAATGCTCCACATGCGGGTTTCACATGCCACCAACTCCACATTCACAGGCAACTTCAGCGCCACAGCCGTTTTCAGATAGCCCTCAATGCAAAGGCTCTAGACGCAAAATTGGTGTGAGAGCTAATTCAATTAAGGAAACACTGCATGTTGGGGAAGGGCATATTGAAGAAGAATCAGCCGAGTGGTTCTTGTGGGAGAACAACTCCATTTGGCTCACTAACTTCACACACCATCAGGCTTCCAAGCAGCTCTCAAGGAAACTCAGTTTTCACACTCTATGCTTAGTGCACTTGAGTGCATTATCTAGGAATGAAACTGGTAGAGCATCAAACACAAACGAATGCTCCACATGCGGGTTTCACATGCCACCAACTCCACATTTACAGGCAACTTCAGCGCCACAGCCGTTTTCAGATAGCCCTCAATGCAAAGGCTCTAGACGCAAATATTGGTGTGAGAGCAAATTCAATCAAGGAAACACTGCATGTTGGGGAAGGGCATATTGAAGAAGAATCAGCCGAGTGGTTCCTGTGGGAGAACAACTCCAATTGGCTCACTAACTTCACACACCATCAGGCTTCCAAGCAGCTCTCAAGGAAACTCAGTTTTCACACTCTATGCTTAGTGCACTTGAGTGCATTATCTAGGAATGAATCTGGTAGAGCATCAAACACAAACGAATGCTCCACATGCGGGTTTCACATGCCACCAACTCCGCATTCACAGGCAACTTCAGCGCCACAGCCGTTTTCAGATAGCCCTCAATGCAAAGGCTCTAGACGCAAATACTGGTGTGAGAGCAAATTCAATCAAGGAAACACTGCATGTTGGGGAAGGGCATATTGAAGAAGAATCAGCCGAGTGGTTCCTGTGGGAGAACAACTCCATTTGGCTCACTAACTTCACACACCATCAGGCTTCCAAGCAGCTCTCAAGGAAACTTAATTTTCACACTCTATGCTTAGTGCCCTTTGAGTGCCTAGGACTGAAATGAAGCTTGGTGAGCATCCCACACAAACGAATGCTCCACATGCGGGTTTCACATGCCACCAACTCCACATTCACAGGCAACTTCAGCGCCACAGCCGTTTTCAGATAGCCCTCAATGCAAAGGCTCTAGACGCAAATATTGGTGTGAGAGCTAATTCAATCAAGGAAACACTGCATGTTGGGGAAGGGCATATTGAAGAAGAATCAGCCGAGTGGTTCTTGTGGGAGAACAACTCCATTTGGCTCACTAACTTCACACACCATCAGGCTTCCAAGCAGCTCTCAAGGAAACTCAGGTTTCAGACTCTATGCTTTGTGCCCTTTGAGTGCATTATCTAGGAATGAACCTGGTAGAGCATCCCACACAAACGAATGCTCCACATGCGGGTTTCACATGCCACCAACTCCACATTCACGGGCAACTTCAGCGCCACAGCCGTTTTCAGATAGCCCTCAATGCAAAGGCTCTAGACGCAAATCTTGGTGTGAGAGCTAATTCAATCAAGGAAACACTGCAGGTTGGGGAAGGGCATATTGAAGAAGAATCAGCCGAGTGGTTCTTGTGGGAGAACAACTCCATTTGGCTCACTAACTTCACACACCATCAGGCTTCCAAGCAGCTCTCGAGGAAACTCAGTTTTCACACTCTATGCTTAGTGCACTTGAGTGCATTATGTAGGAATGAAACTGGTAGAGCATCAAACACAAACGAATGCTCCACATGCGGGTTTCACATGCCACCAACTCCACATTCACAGGCAACTTCAGCGCCACAGCCGTTTTCAGATAGCCCTCAATGCAAAGGATCTAGACGCAAATATTGGTGTGAGAGCTAATTCAATCAAGGAAACACTGCATGTTGGGGAAGGGCATATTGAAGAAGAATCAGCCGAGTGGTTCTTGTGGGAGAACAACTCCATTTGGCTCACTAACTTCACACACCATCAAGTTTCCAAGCAGCTCTCAAGGAAACTCAGTTTTCACACTCTATGCTTAGTGCCCTTTGAGTGCATTATCTAGGAATGAAACTGGTAGAGCATCAAACACAAACGAATGCTCCACATGCGGGTTTCACATGCCACCAACTCCACATTCACAGGCAACTTCAGCGCCACAGCCGTTTTCAGATAGCCCTCAATGCAAAGGCTCTAGACGCAAATATTGGTGTGAGAGCTAATTCAATCAAGGAAACACTGCATGTTGGGGAAGGGCATATTGAAGAAGAATCAGCCGAGTGGTTCTTGTGGGAGAACAACTCCATTTGGCTCACTAACTTCACACACCATCAGGCTTCCAAGCAGCTCTCAAGGAAACTCAGGTTTCAGACTCTATGCTTAGTGCCCTTTGAGTGCATTATCTAGGACTGAAGCTGGGAGAGCATCCCACACAAACGAATGCTCCACATGCGGGTTTCACATGCCACCAACTCCACATTCACAGGCAACTTCAGCGCCACAGCCGTTTTCAGATAGCCCTCAATGCAAAGGCTCTAGACGCAAATATTGGTGTGAGAGCTAATTCAATCAAGGAAACACTGCATGTTGGGGAAGGGCATATTGAAGAAGAATCAGCCGAGTGGTTCCTGTGGGAGAACAACTCCATTTGGCTCACTAACTTCACACACCATCAGGCTTCCAAGCAGCTCTCAAGGAAACTTAATTTTCACACTCTATGCTTAGTGCCCTTTGAGTGCCTAGGACTGAAATGAAGCTTGGTGAGCATCCCACACAAACGAATGCTCCACATGCGGGTTTCACATGCCACCAACTCCACATTCACAGGCAACTTCAGCGCCACAGCCGTTTTCAGATAGCCCTCATTGCAAAGGCTCTAGACGCAAATATTGGTGTGAGAGCTAATTCAATCAAGGAAACACTGCATGTTGGGGAAGGGCATATTGAAGAAGAATCAGCCGAGTGGTTCTTGTGGGAGAACAACTCCATTTGGCTCACTAACTTCACACACCATCAGGCTTCCAAGCAGCTCTCAAGGAAACTCAGGTTTCACACTATATGCTTAGTGCCCTTTGAGTGCATTATCTAGGAATGAACCTGGTAGAGCGTCCCACACAAAGCAATGCTCCACATGCGGGTTTCACATGCCACCAACTCCACATTCACAGGCAACTTCAGCGCCACAGCCGTTTTCAGATAGCCCTCAATGCAAAGGCTCTAGACGCTAATATTCGTGTGAGAGCTAATTCAATCAAGGAAACACTGCCTGTTGGGGAAGGGCATATTGAAGAAGAATCAGCCTAGTGGTTCTTGTGGGAGAACAACTCCATTTGGCTCACTAACTTCACACACCATCAGGCTTCCAAGCAGCTCTCAAGGAAACTCAGTTTTCACACTCTATGCTTAGTGCCCTTTGAGTGCATTATCTAGGAATGAACCAGGTAGAGCATCCCACACAAACGAATGCTCTACATAAGGGTTTCACATGCCACCAACTCCACATTCACAGGCAACTTCAGCACCACAGCCGTTTTCAGATAGCCCTCAATGCAAAGGCTCTAGACAGAAATATTGGTGTGAGAGCTAATTCAATCAAGGAAACACTGCATGTTGGGGAAGGGCATATTGAAGAAGAATCAGCCGAGTGGTTCTTGTGGGAGAACAACTCCATTTGGCTCACTAACTTCACACACCATCAGGCTTCCAAGCAGCTCTCAAGGAAACTCAGTTTTCACACTCTATGCTTAGTGCCCTTTGAGTGCATTATCTAGGAATGAAACTGGTAGAGCATCCCACACAAACGAATGCTCCACATGCGGGTTTCACATGCCACCAACTCCACATTCACAAGCAACTTCAGCGCCACAGCCGTTTTCAGATAGCCCTCAATGCAAAGGCTCTAGACGCAAATATTGGTGTGAGAGCTAATTCAATCAAGGAAACACTGCCTGTTGGGGAAGGGCATATTGAAGAAGAATCAGCCGAGTGGTTCTTGTGGGAGAACAACTCCATTTGGCTCACTAACTTCACACACCATCAGGCTTCCAAGCAGCTCTCAAGGAAACTCAGTTTTCACACTCTATGCTTAGTGCACTTGAGTGCAATATCTAGGAATGAACCAGGTAGAGCATCAAACACAAACGAATGCTCCACATGCGGGTTTCACATGCCACCAACTCCACATTTACAGGCAACTTCAGCGCCACAGCCGTTTTCAGATAGCCCTCAATGCAAAGGCTCTAGACGCAAATATTGGTGTGAGAGCAAATTCAATCAAGGAAACACTGCATGTTGGGGAAGGGCATATTGAAGAAGAATCAGCCGAGTGGTTCTTGTGGGAGAACAACTCCATTTGGCTCACTAACTTCACACACCATCAGGCTTCCAAGCAGCTCTCAAGGAAACTTAATTTTCACACTCTATGCTTAGTGCCCTTTGAGTGCCTAGGACTGAAATGAAGCTTGGTGAGCATCCCACACAAACGAATGCTCCACATGCGGGTTTCACATGCCACCAACTCCACATTCACAGGCAACTTCAGCGCCACAGCCGTTTTCAGATAGCCCTCAATGCAAAGGCTCTAGACGCAAAATTGGTGTGAGAGCTAATTCAATTAAGGAAACACTGCATGTTGGGGAAGGGCATATTGAAGAAGAATCAGCCGAGTGGTTCTTGTGGGAGAACAACTCCATTTGGCTCACTAACTTCACACACCATCAGGCTTCCAAGCAGCTCTTAAGGAAACTCAGTTTTCACACTCTATGCTTAGTGCACTTGAGTGCATTATCTAGGAATGAAACTGGTAGAGCATCAAACACAAACGAATGCTCCACATGCGGGTTTCACATGCCACCAACTCCACATTTACAGGCAACTTCAGCGCCACAGCCGTTTTCAGATAGCCCTCAATGCAAAGGCTCTAGACGCAAATATTGGTGTGAGAGCAAATTCAATCAAGGAAACACTGCATGTTGGGGAAGGGCATATTGAAGAAGAATCAGCCGAGTGGTTCCTGTGGGAGAACAACTCCAATTGGCTCACTAACTTCACACACCATCAGGCTTCCAAGCAGCTCTCAAGGAAACTCAGTTTTCACACTCTATGCTTAGTGCACTTGAGTGCATTATCTAGGAATGAATCTGGTAGAGCATCAAACACAAACGAATGCTCCACATGCGGGTTTCACATGCCACCAACTCCGCATTCACAGGCAACTTCAGCGCCACAGCCGTTTTCAGATAGCCCTCAATGCAAAGGCTCTAGACGCAAATACTGGTGTGAGAGCAAATTCAATCAAGGAAACACTGCATGTTGGGGAAGGGCATATTGAAGAAGAATCAGCCGAGTGGTTCCTGTGGGAGAACAACTCCATTTGGCTCACTAACTTCACACACCATCAGGCTTCCAAGCAGCTCTCAAGGAAACTTAATTTTCACACTCTATGCTTAGTGCCCTTTGAGTGCCTAGGACTGAAATGAAGCTTGGTGAGCATCCCACACAAACGAATGCTCCACATGCGGGTTTCACATGCCACCAACTCCACATTCACAGGCAACTTCAGCGCCACAGCCGTTTTCAGATAGCCCTCAATGCAAAGGCTCTAGACGCAAATATTGGTGTGAGAGCTAATTCAATCAAGGAAACACTGCATGTTGGGGAAGGGCATATTGAAGAAGAATCAGCCGAGTGGTTCTTGTGGGAGAACAACTCCATTTGGCTCACTAACTTCACACACCATCAGGCTTCCAAGCAGCTCTCAAGGAAACTCAGGTTTCAGACTCTATGCTTTGTGCCCTTTGAGTGCATTATCTAGGAATGAACCTGGTAGAGCATCCCACACAAACGAATGCTCCACATGCGGGTTTCACATGCCACCAACTCCACATTCACGGGCAACTTCAGCGCCACAGCCGTTTTCAGATAGCCCTCAATGCAAAGGCTCTAGACGCTAATATTCGTGTGAGAGCTAATTCAATCAAGGAAACACTGCATGTTGGGGAAGGGCATATTGAAGAAGAATCAGCCGAGTGGTTCTTGTGGGAGAACAACTCCATTTGGCTCACTAACTTCACACACCATCAGGCTTCCAAGCAGCTCTCAACGAAACTCAGTTTTCACACTCTATGCTTAGTGCCCTTTGAGTGCATTATCTAGGAATGAACCAGGTAGAGCATCCCACACAAACGAATGCTCTACATAAGGGTTTCACATGCCACCAACTCCACATTCACAGGCAACTTCAGCGCCACAGCCGTTTTCAGATAGCCCTCAATGCAAAGGCTCTAGACGCAAATATTGGTGTGAGAGCTAATTCAATCAAGGAAACACTGCAGGTTGGGGAAGGGCATATTGAAGAAGAATCAGCCGAGTGGTTCTTGTGGGAGAACAACTCCATTTGGCTCACTAACTTCACACACCATCAGGCTTCCAAGCAGCTCTCAAGGAAACTCAGTTTTCACACTCTATGCTTAGTGCACTTGAGTGCATTATCTAGGAATGAAACTGGTAGAGCATCAAACACAAACGAATGCTCCACATGCGGGTTTCACATGCCACCAACTCCACATTCACAGGCAACTTCAGCGCCACAGCCGTTTTCAGATAGCCCTCAATGCAAAGGCTCTAGACGCAAATATTGGTGTGAGAGCTAATTCAATCAAGGAAACACTGCATGTTGGGGAAGGGCATATTGAAGAAGAATCAGCCGAGTGGTTCTTGTGGGAGAACAACTCCATTTGGCTCACTAACTTCACACACCATCAGGTTTCCAAGCAGCTCTCAAGGAAACTCAGTTTTCACACTCTATGCTTAGTGCCCTTTGAGTGCATTATCTAGGAATGAAACTGGTAGAGCATCAAACACAAACGAATGCTCCACATGCGGGTTTCACATGCCACCAACTCCACATTCACAGGCAACTTCAGCGCCACAGCCGTTTTCAGATAGCCCTCAATGCAAAGGCTCTAGACGCAAATATTGGTGTGAGAGCTAATTCAATCAAGGAAACACTGCATGTTGGGGAAGGGCATATTGAAGAAGAATCAGCCGAGTGGTTCTTGTGGGAGAACAACTCCATTTGGCTCACTAACTTCACACACCATCAGGCTTCCAAGCAGCTCTCAAGGAAACTCAGGTTTCAGACTCTATGCTTAGTGCCCTTTGAGTGCATTATCTAGGACTGAAGCTGGGAGAGCATCCCACACAAACGAATGCTCCACATGCGGGTTTCACATGCCACCAACTCCACATTCACAGGCAACTTCAGCGCCACAGCCGTTTTCAGATAGCCCTCAATGCAAAGGCTCTAGACGCAAATATTGGTGTGAGAGCTAATTCAATCAAGGAAACACTGCATGTTGGGGAAGGGCATATTGAAGAAGAATCAGCCGAGTGGTTCCTGTGGGAGAACAACTCCATTTGGCTCACTAACTTCACACACCATCAGGCTTCCAAGCAGCTCTCAAGGAAACTTAATTTTCACACTCTATGCTTAGTGCCCTTTGAGTGCCTAGGACTGAAATGAAGCTTGGTGAGCATCCCACACAAACGAATGCTCCACATGCGGGTTTCACATGCCACCAACTCCACATTCACAGGCAACTTCAGCGCCACAGCCGTTTTCAGATAGCCCTCATTGCAAAGGCTCTAGACGCAAATATTGGTGTGAGAGCTAATTCAATCAAGGAAACACTGCCTGTTGGGGAAGGGCATATTGAAGAAGAATCAGCCGAGTGGTTCTTGTGGGAGAACAACTCCATTTGGCTCACTAACTTCACACACCATCAGGCTTCCAAGCAGCTCTCAAGGAAACTCAGGTTTCACACTATATGCTTAGTGCCCTTTGAGTGCATTATCTAGGAATGAACCTGGTAGAGCATCCCACACAAAGGAATGCTCCACATGCGGGTTTCACATGCCACCAACTCCACATTCACAGGCAACTTCAGCGCCACAGCCGTTTTCAGATAGCCCTCAATGCAAAGGCTCTAGACGCTAATATTCGTGTGAGAGCTAATTCAATCAAGGAAACACTGCCTGTTGGGGAAGGGCATATTGAAGAAGAATCAGCCTAGTGGTTCTTGTGGGAGAACAACTCCATTTGGCTCACTAACTTCACACACCATCAGGCTTCCAAGCAGCTCTCAAGGAAACTCAGTTTTCACACTCTATGCTTAGTGCCCTTTGAGTGCATTATCTAGGAATGAACCAGGTAGAGCATCCCACACAAACGAATGCTCTACATAAGGGTTTCACATGCCACCAACTCCACATTCACAGGCAACTTCAGCACCACAGCCGTTTTCAGATAGCCCTCAATGCAAAGGCTCTAGACAGAAATATTGGTGTGAGAGCTAATTCAATCAAGGAAACACTGCATGTTGGGGAAGGGCATATTGAAGAAGAATCAGCCGAGTGGTTCTTGTGGGAGAACAACTCCATTTGGCTCACTAACTTCACACACCATCAGGCTTCCAAGCAGCTCTCAAGGAAACTCAGTTTTCACACTCTATGCTTAGTGCCCTTTGAGTGCATTATCTAGGAATGAAACTGGTAGAGCATCCCACACAAACGAATGCTCCACATGCGGGTTTCACGTGCCACCAACTCCACATTCACAAGCAACTTCAGCGCCACAGCCGTTTTCAGATAGCCCTCAATGCAAAGGCTCTAGACGCAAATATTGGTGTGAGAGCTAATTCAATCAAGGAAACACTGCCTGTTGGGGAAGGGCATATTGAAGAAGAATCAGCCGAGTGGTTCTTGTGGGAGAACAACTCCATTTGGCTCACTAACTTCACACACCATCAGGCTTCCAAGCAGCTCTCAAGGAAACTCAGTTTTCACACTCTATGCTTAGTGCACTTGAGTGCAATATCTAGGAATGAACCAGGTAGAGCATCAAACACAAACGAATGCTCCACATGCGGGTTTCACATGCCACCAACTCCACATTCACAGGCAACTTCAGCGCCACAGCCGTTTTCAGATAGCCCTCAATGCAAAGGCTCTAGACGCAAATATTGGTGTGAGAGCTAATTCAATCAAGGAAACACTGCATGTTGGGGAAGGGCATATTGAAGAAGAATCAGCCGAGTGGTTCTTGTGGTAGAACAACTCCATTTGGCTCACTAACTTCACACACCATCAGGCTTCCAAGCAGCTCTCAAGGAAACTCAGTTTTCAAACTCTATGCTTAGTGCCCTTTGAGTGCATTATCTAGGAATGAAACTGGTAGAGCATCAAACACAAACGAATGCTCCACATGCGGGTTTCACATGCCACCAACTCCACATTCACAGGCAACTTCAGCGCCACAGCCGTTTTCAGATAGCCCTCAATGCAAAGGCTCTAGACGCAAATATTGGTGTGAGAGCTAATTCAATCAAGGAAACACTGCCTGTTGGGGAAGGGCATATTGAAGAAGAATCAGCCGAGTGGTTCTTGTGGGAGAACAACTCCATTTGGCTCACTAACTTCACACACCATCAGGCTTCCAAGCAGCTCTGAAGGAAACTCAGTTTTCACACTCTATGCTTAGTGCACATTGAAAGCCTAGGACTGAAATGAAGCTTGGTGAGCATCCCACACAAACAAATGCTCCACCTGCAGGCTTCACATGCCACCAACTCCACATTCACAGGCAACTTCAGCGCCACAGCCGTTTTCAGATAGCCCTCAATGCAAAGGCTCTAGACAGAAATATTGGTGTGAGAGCTAATTCAATCAAGGAAACACTGCATGTTGGGGAAGGGCATATTGAAGAAGAATCAGCCGAGTGGTTCTTGTGGAAGAACAACTCCATTTGGCTCACTAACTTCACACACCATCAGGCTTCCAAGCAGCTCTCAAGGAAACTCAGTTTTCACACTCTATGCTTAGTGCCCTTTGAGTGCATTATCTAGGAATGAAACTGGTAGAGCATCCCACACAAACGAATGATCCACCTGCGGGTTTCACATGCCACCAACTCCACATTCACAGGCAACTTCAGCGCCACAGCCGTTTTCAGATAGCCCTCATTGCAAAGGCTCTAGACGCAAATATTGGTGTGAGAGCTAATTCAATCAAGGAAACACTGCATGTTGGGGAAGGGCATATTGAAGAAGAATCAGCCGAGTGGTTCTTGTGGGAGAACAACTCCATTTGGCTCACTAACTTCACACACCATCAGGCTTCCAAGCAGCTCTCAAGGAAACTCAGGTTTCACACTATATGCTTAGTGCCCTTTGAGTGCATTATCTAGGAATGAACCTGGTAGAGCATCCCACACAAAGGAATGCTCCACATGCGGGTTTCACATGCCACCAACTCCACATTCACAGGCAACTTCAGCGCCACAGCCGTTTTCAGATAGCCCTCAATGCAAAGGCTCTAGACGCTAATATTCGTGTGAGAGCTAATTCAATCAAGGAAACACTGCCTGTTGGGGAAGGGCATATTGAAGAAGAATCAGCCTAGTGGTTCTTGTGGGAGAACAACTCCATTTGGCTCACTAACTTCACACACCATCAGGCTTCCAAGCAGCTCTCAAGGAAACTCAGTTTTCACACTCTATGCTTAGTGCCCTTTGAGTGCATTATCTAGGAATGAACCAGGTAGAGCATCCCACACAAACGAATGCTCTACATAAGGGTTTCACATGCCACCAACGCCACATTCACAGGCAACTTCAGCACCACAGCCGTTTTCAGATAGCCCTCAATGCAAAGGCTCTAGACAGAAATATTGGTGTGAGAGCTAATTCAATCAAGGAAACACTGCATGTTGGGGAAGGGCATATTGAAGAAGAATCAGCCGAGTGGTTCTTGTGGGAGAACAACTCCATTTGGCTCACTAACTTCACACACCATCAGGCTTCCAAGCAGCTCTCAAGGAAACTCAGTTTTCACACTCTATGCTTAGTGCCCTTTGAGTGCATTATCTAGGAATGAAACTGGTAGAGCATCCCACACAAACGAATGCTCCACATGCGGGTTTCACATGCCACCAACTCCACATTCACAAGCAACTTCAGCGCCACAGCCGTTTTCAGATAGCCCTCAATGCAAAGGCTCTAGACGCAAATATTGGTGTGAGAGCTAATTCAATCAAGGAAACACTGCCTGTTGGGGAAGGGCATATTGAAGAAGAATCAGCCGAGTGGTTCTTGTGGGAGAACAACTCCATTTGGCTCACTAACTTCACACACCATCAGGCTTCCAAGCAGCTCTCAAGGAAACTCAGTTTTCACACTCTATGCTTAGTGCACTTGAGTGCAATATCTAGGAATGAACCAGGTAGAGCATCAAACACAAACGAATGCTCCACATGCGGGTTTCACATGCCACCAACTCCACATTCACAGGCAACTTCAGCGCCACAGCCGTTTTCAGATAGCCCTCAATGCAAAGGCTCTAGACGCAAATATTGGTGTGAGAGCTAATTCAATCAAGGAAACACTGCATGTTGGGGAAGGGCATATTGAAGAAGAATCAGCCGAGTGGTTCTTGTGGGAGAACAACTCCATTTGGCTCACTAACTTCACACACCATCAGGCTTCCAAGCAGCTCTCAAGGAAACTCAGTTTTCACACTCTATGCTTAGTGCCCTTTGAGTGCATTATCTAGGAATGAAACTGGTAGAGCATCAAACACAAACGAATGCTCCACATGCGGGTTTCACATGCCACCAACTCCACATTCACAGGCAACTTCAGCGCCACAGCCGTTTTCAGATAGCCCTCAATGCAAAGGCTCTAGACGCAAATATTGATGTGAGAGCTAATTCAATCAAGGAAACACTGCATGTTGGGGAAGGGCATATTGAAGAAGAATCAGCCGAGTGGTTCTTGTGGGAGAACAACTCCATTTGGCTCACTAACTTCACACACCATCAGGCTTCCAAGCAGCTCTCAAGGAAACTCAGGTTTCAGACTCTATGCTTAGTGCCCTTTGAGTGCCTAGGACTGAAATGAAGCTTGGTGAGCATCCCACACAAACGAATTCTCCACATGCGGGTTTCACATGCCACCAACTCCACATTCACAGGCAACTTCAGCGCCACAGCCGTTTTCAGATAGCCCTCAATGCAAAGGCTCTAGACGCAAATATTGGTGTGAGAGCTAATTCAATCAAGGAAACACTGCATGTTGGGGAAGGGCATATTGAAGAAGAATCAGCCGAGTGGTTCTTGTGGTAGAACAACTCCATTTGGCTCACTAACTTCACACACCATCAGGCTTCCAAGCAGCTCTCAAGGAAACTCAGTTTTCAAACTCTATGCTTAGTGCCCTTTGAGTGCATTATCTAGGAATGAAACTGGTAGAGCATCAAACACAAACGAATGCTCCACATGCGGGTTTCACATGCCACCAACTCCACATTCACAGGCAACTTCAGCGCCACAGCCGTTTTCAGATAGCCCTCAATGCAAAGGCTCTAGACGCAAATATTGGTGTGAGAGCTAATTCAATCAAGGAAACACTGCCTGTTGGGGAAGGGCATATTGAAGAAGGATCAGCCGAGTGGTTCTTGTGGGAGAACAACTCCATTTGGCTCACTAACTTCACACACCATCAGGCTTCCAAGCAGCTCTGAAGGAAACTCAGTTTTCACACTCTATGCTTAGTGCACATTGAAAGACTAGGACTGAAATGAAGCTTGGTGAGCATCCCACACAAACAAATGCTCCACCTGCAGGCTTCACATGCCACCAACTCCACATTCACAGGCAACTTCAGCGCCACAGCCGTTTTCAGATAGCCCTCAATGCAAAGGCTCTAGACAGAAATATTGGTGTGAGAGCTAATTCAATCAAGGAAACACTGCATGTTGGGGAAGGGCATATTGAAGAAGAATCAGCCGAGTGGTTCTTGTGGAAGAACAACTCCATTTGGCTCACTAACTTCACACACCATCAGGCTTCCAAGCAGCTCTCAAGGAAACTCAGTTTTCACACTCTATGCTTAGTGCCCTTTGAGTGCATTATCTAGGAATGAAACTGGTAGAGCATCCCACACAAACGAATGATCCACCTGCGGGTTTCACATGCCACCAACTCCACATTCACAGGCAACTTCAGCGCCACAGCCGTTTTCAGATAGCTCTCAATGCAAAGGCTCTAGACGCAAATATTGGTGTGAGAGCTAATTCAATCAAGGAAACACTGCATGTTGGGGAAGGGCATATTGAAGAAGAATCAGCCGAGTGGTTCTTGTGGGAGAACAACTCCATTTGGCTCACTAACTTCACACACCATCAGGCTTCCAAGCAGCTCTCAAGGAAACTCAGTTTTCACACTCTATGCTTAGTGACCTTTGAGTGCATTATCTAGGAATGAACCTGGTAGAGCATCCCACACAAATGAATGCTCCACATGCGGGTTTCACATGCCACCAACTCCACATTCACAGGCAACTTCAGCGCCACAGCCGTTTTCAGATAGCCCTCAATGCAAAGGCTCTAGACGCAAATATTGGTGTGAGAGCTAATTCAATCAAGGAAACACTGCATGTTGGGGAAGGGCATATTGAAGAAGAATCAGCCGAGTGGTTCTTGTGGGAGAACAACTCCATTTGGCTGACTAACTTCACACACCATCAGGCTTCCAAGCAGCTCTCAAGGAAACTCAGTTTTCACACTCTATGCTTAGTGACCTTTGAGTGCCCAGGAATGAAATGAAGCTTGTGAGCATCAAACAAAAACGAATGCTCCACCTGCGGGTTTCACATGCCACCAACTCCACATTCACAGGCAACTTCAGCGCCACAGCCGTTTTCAGATAGCCCTCAATGCAAAGGCTCTAGACAGAAATATTGGTGTGAGAGCTAATTCAATCAAGGAAACACTGCATGTTGGGGAAGGGCATATTGAAGAAGAATCAGCCGAGTGGTTCTTGTGGGAGAACAACTCCATTTGGCTCACTAACTTCACACACCATCAGGCTTCCAAGCAGCTCTCAAGGAAACTTAATTTTCACACTCTATGCTTAGTGTCCTTTGAGTGCCTAGGACTGAAATGAAGCTGGGAGAGCATCCCACACAAACGAATGCTCCACCTGCAGGTTTCACATGCCACCAACTCCACATTCACAGGCAACTTCAGCGCCACAGCTGTTTTCAGATAGCCCTCAATGCAAAGGCTCTAGACGCAAATATTGGTGTGAGAGCTAATTCAATCAAGGAAACACTGCATCTTGGGGAAGGGCATATTGAAGAAGAATCAACCGAGTGGTTCTTGTGGGAGAACAACTCCATTTGGCTCACTAACTTCACACACCATCAGGCTTCCAAGCAGCTCTCAAGGAAACTCAGTTTTCACACTCTATGCTTAGTGCACATTGAATGCCTAGGACTGAAATGAAGCTTGGTGAGCATCTCACACAAACAAATGCTCCACCTGCAGGCTTCACATGCCACCAACTCCACATTCACAGGCAACTTCAGCTCCACAGCCGTTTTCAGATAGCCCTCAATGCAAAGGCTCTAGACGCAAATATTGGTGTGAGAGCTAATTCAATCAAGGAAACACTGCATGTTGGGGAAGGGCATATTGAAGAAGAATCAGCCGAGTGGTTCTTGTGGGAGAACAACTCCATTTGGCTCACTAACTTCACACACCATCAGGCTTCCAAGCAGCTCTCAAGGAAACTCAGTTTTCACACTCTATGCTTAGTGCGCTTTGAGTGCACTATCTAGGAATGAACCTGGTAGATCATCCCAAACAAACGAATGCTCCACATGCGGGTTTCACATGCCACCAACTCTACATTCACAGGCAACTTCAGCGCCACAGCCGTTTTCAGATAGCCCTCAATGCAAAGGCTCTAGACGCAAATATTGGTGTGAGAGCTAATTCAATCAAGGAAACACTGCATGTTGGGGAAGGGCATATTGAAGAAGAATCAGCCGAGTGGTTCTTGAGGGAGAACAACTCCATTTGGCTTACTAACTTCACACACCATCAGGCTTCCAAGCAGCTCTCAAGGAAACTCAGTTTTCACACTCTATGCTTAGTGCCCTTTGAGTGCATTATCTAGGAATGAACCAGGTAGAGCATCCCACACAAACGAATGCTCTACATACGGGTTTCACATGCCACCAACTCCACATTCACAGGCAACTTCAGCGCCACAGCCGTTTTCAGATAGCCCTCAATGCAAAGGCTCTAGACAGAAATATTGGTGTGAGAGCTAATTCAATCAAGGAAACACTGCATGTTGGGGAAGGGCATATTGAAGAAGAATCAGCCGAGTGGTTCTTGTGGGAGAACAACTCCATTTGGCTCACTAACTTCACACACCATCAGGCTTCCAAGCAGCTCTCAAGGAAACTCAGTTTTCACACTCTATGCTTAGTGACCTTTGAGTGCATTATCTAGGAATGTACCTGGTAGAGCATTCCACACAAACGAATGATCCACATGCGGGTTTCACATGCCACCAACTCCACATTCACAGGCAACTTCAGCGCCACAGCCGTTTTCAGATAGCTCTCAATGCAAAGGCTCTAGACGCAAATATTGGTGTGAGAGCTAATTCAATCAAGGAAACACTGCAGGTTGGGGAAGGGCATATTGAAGAAGAATCAGCCGAGTGGTTCTTGTGGGAGAACAACTCCATTTGGCTCACTAACTTCACACACCATCAGGCTTCCAAGCAGCTCTCAAGGAAACTCAGTTTTCACACTCTATGCTTAGTGACCTTTGAGTGCATTATCTAGGAATGAACCTGGTAGAGCATCCCACACAAATGAATGCTCCACATGCGGGTTTCACATGCCACCAACTCCACATTCACAGGCAACTTCAGCGCCACAGCCGTTTTCAGATAGCCCTCAATGCAAAGGCTCTAGACGCAAATATTGGTGTGAGAGCTAATTCAATCAAGGAAACACTGCATGTTGGGGAAGGGCATATTGAAGAAGAATCAGCCGAGTGGTTCTTGTGGGAGAACAACTCCATTTGGCTGACTAACTTCACACACCATCAGGCTTCCAAGCAGCTCTCAAGGAAACTCAGTTTCCACACTCTATGCTTAGTGACCTTTGAGTGCCCAGGAATGAAATGAAGCTTGTGAGCATCAAACACAAACGAATGCTCCACCTGCGGGTTTCACATGCCACCAACTCCACATTCACTGGCAACTTCAGCGCCACAGCCGTTTTCAGATAGCCCTCAATGCAAAGGCTCTAGACAGAAATATTGGTGTGAGAGCTAATTCAATCAAGGAAACACTGCATGTTGGGGAAGGGCATATTGAAGAAGAATCAGCCGAGTGGTTCTTGTGGGAGAACAACTCCATTTGGCTCACTAACTTCACACACCATCAGGCTTCCAAGCAGCTCTCAAGGAAACTTAATTTTCACACTCTATGCTTAGTGTCCTTTGAGTGCCTAGGACTGAAATGAAGCTGGTAGAGCATCCCACACAAACGAATGCTCCACATGCGGGTTTCACATGCCACCAACTCCACATTCACAGGCAACTTCAGCGCCACAGCCGTTTTCAGATAGCCCTCAATGCAAAGGCTCTAAACGCAAATATTGGTGTGAGAGCTAATTCAATCAAGGAAACACTGCATGTTGGGGAAGGGCATATTGAAGAAGAATCAGCCGAGTGGTTCTTGTGGGAGAACAACTCCATTTGGCTCACTAACTTCACACACCATTAGGCTTCCAAGCAGCTCTCAAGGAAACTCAGTTTTCACACTCTATGCTTAGTGCACATTGAATGCCTAGGACTGAAATGAAGCTTGGTGAGCATCCCACACAAACAAATGCTCCACCTGCAGGCTTCACATGCCACCAACTCCACATTCACAGGCAACTTCAGCGCCACAGCCGTTTTCAGATAGCCCTCAATGCAAAGGCTCTAGACGCAAATATTGGTGTGAGAGCTAATTCAATCAAGGAAACACTGCATGTTGGGGAAGGGCATATTGAAGAAGAATCAGCCGAGTGGTTCTTGTGGGAGAACAACTCCATTTGGCTTACTAACTTCACACACCATCAGGCTTCCAAGCAGCTCTCAAGGAAACTCAGTTTTCACACTCTATGCTTAGTGACCTTTGAGTGCCCAGGAATGAAATGAAGCTTGTGAGCATCAAACACAAACGAATGCTCCACCTGCGGGTTTCACATGCCACCAACTCCACATTCACAGGCAACTTCAGCGCCACAGCCGTTTTCAGATAGCCCTCAATGCAAAGGCTCTAGACAGAAATATTGGTGTGAGAGCTAATTCAATCAAGGAAACACTGCATGTTGGGGAAGGGCATATTGAAGAAGAATCAGCCGAGTGGTTCTTGTGGGAGAACAACTCCATTTGGCTCACTAACTTCACACACCATCAGGCTTCCAAGCAGCTCTCAAGGAAACTTAATTTTCACACTCTATGCTTAGTGTCCTTTGAGTGCCTAGGACTGAAATGAAGCTGGGAGAGCATCCCACACAAACGAATGCTCCACCTGCGGGTTTCACATGCCACCAACTCCACATTCACAGGCAACTTCAGCGCCTCATCTGTTTTCAGATAGCCCTCAATGCAAAGGCTCTAGACGCAAATATTGGTGTGAGAGCTAATTCAATCAAGGAAACACTGCATGTTGGGGAAGGGCATATTGAAGAAGAATCAGCCGAGTGGTTCTTGTGGGAGAACAACTCCATTTGGCTCACTAACTTCACACACCATCAGGCTTCCAAGCAGCTCTCAAGGAAACTCAGTTTTCACACTCTATGCTTAGTGCACATTGAATGCCTAGGACTGAAATGAAGCTTGGTGAGCATCCCACACAAACAAATGCTCCACCTGCAGACTTCACATGCCACCAACTCCACATTCACAGGCAACTTCAGCGCCACAGCCGTTTTCAGATAGCCCTCAATGCAAAGGCTCTAGACGCAAATATTGGTGTGAGAGCTAATTCAATCAAGGAAACACTGCATGTTGGGGAAGGGCATATTGAAGAAGAATCAGCCGAGTGGTTCTTGTGGGAGAACAACTCCATTTGGCTCACTAACTTCACACACCATCAGGCTTCCAAGCAGCTCTCAAGGAAACTCAGTTTTCACACTCTATGCTTAGTGCGCTTTGAGTGCACTATCTAGGAATGAACCTGGTAGAGCATCCCAAACAAACGAATGCTCCACATGCGGGTTTCACATGCCACCAACTCTACATTCACAGGCAACTTCAGCGCCACAGCCGTTTTCAGATAGCCCTCAATGCAAAGGCTCTAGACGCAAATATTGGTGTGAGAGCTAATTCAATCAAGGAAACACTGCATGTTGGGGAAGGGCATATTGAAGAAGAATCAGCCGAGTGGTTCTTGAGGGAGAACAACTCCATTTGGCTTACTAACTTCACACACCATCAGGCTTCCAAGCAGCTCTCAAGGAAACTTAATTTTCACACTCTATGCTTAGTGTCCTTTGAGTGCCTAGGACTGAAATGAAGCTTGGTGAGCATCCCACACAAACGAATGCTCCACATGCGGGTTTCACATGCCACCAACTCCACATTCACAGGCAACTTCAGCGCCACAGCTGTTTTCAGATAGCCCTCAATGCAAAGGCTCTAGACGCAAATATTGGTGTGAGAGCTAATTCAATCAAGGAAACACTGCATGTTGGGGAAGGGCATATTGAAGAAGAATCAGCCGAGTGGTTCTTGTGGGAGAACAACTCCATTTGGCTCACTAACTTCACACACCATCAGGCTTCCAAGCAGCTCTCAAGAAAACTCAGGTTTCAGACTCTATGCTTAGTGCCCTTTGAGTGCATTATCTAGGACTGAAGCTGGGAGAGCATCCCACACAAACGAATGCTCCACATGCGGGTTTCACATGCCACCAACTCCACATTCACAGGCAACTTCAGCGCCACAGCCGTTTTCAGATAGCCCTCAATGCAAAGGCTCTAGACGCTAATATTGGTGTGAGAGCTAATTCAATCAAGGAAACACTGCCTGTTGGGGAAGGGCATATTGAACAAGAATCAGCCGAGTGGTTCTTGTGGGAGAACAACTCCATTTGGCTCACTAACTTCACACACCATCAGGCTTCCAAGCAGCTCTCAAGGAAACTCAGTTTTCACACTCTATGCTTAGTGCCCTTTGAGTGCATTATCTAGGAATGAACCTGGTAGAGCATCCCACACAAACGAATGATCCACATGCGGGTTTCACATGCCACCAACTCCACATTCACAGGCAACTTCAGCGCCACAGCCGTTTTCAGATAGCCCTCAATGCAAAGGCTCTAGACGCGAATATTGGTGTGAGAGCTAATTCAATCAAGGAAACACTGCATGTTGGGGAAGGGCATATTGAAGAAGAATCAGCCGAGTGGTTCCTGTGGGAGAACAACTCCAATTGGCTGACTAACTTCACACACCATCAGGCTTCCAAGCAGCTCTCAAGGAAACTCAGTTTTCACACTCTATGCTTAGTGCCCTTTGAGTGCATTATCTAGGAATGAACCTGGTAGAGCATCCCACACAAACGAATGCTCCACATGCGGGTTTCATGCCACCAACTCCACATTCACAGGCAACTTCAGCGCCACAGCCGTTTTCAGATAGCTCTCAATGCAAAGGCTCTAGACGCAAATATTGGTGTGAGAGCTAATTCAATCAAGGAAACACTGCATGTTGGGGAAGGGCATATTGAAGAAGAATCAGCCGAGTGGTTCTTGTGGGAGAACAACTCCATTTGGCTCGCTAACTTCACACACCATCAGGCTTCCAAGCAGCTCTCAAGGAAACTCAGTTTTCACACTCTATGCTTAGTGCCCTTTGAGTGCCCAGGAATGAAATGAAGCTTGTGAGCATCAAACACAAACGAATGCTCCACCTGCGGGTTTCACATGCCACCAACTCCACATTCACAGGCAACTTCAGCGCCACAGCCGTTTTCAGATAGCCCTCAATGCAAAGGCTTTAGACAGAAATATTGGTGTGAGAGCTAATTCAATCAAGGAGACACTGCATGTTGGGGAAGGGCATATTGAAGAAGAATCAGCCGAGTGGTTCTTGTGGGAGAACAACTCCATTTGGCTCACTAACTTCACACACCATCAGGCTTCCAAGCAGTTCTCAAGGAAACTTAATTTTCACACTCTATGCTTAGTGTCCTTTGAGTGCCTAGGACTGAAATGAAGCTTGGGGAGCATCCCACACAAACGAATGCTCCACCTGCGGGTTTCACATGCCACCAACTCCACATTCACAGGCAACTTCAGCGCCACAGCTGTTTTCAGATAGCCCTCAATGCAAAGGCTCTAGACGCAAATATTGGTGTGAGAGCTAATTCAATCAAGGAAACACTGCATGTTGGGGAAGGGCATATTGAAGAAGAATCAGCCGAGTGGTTCTTGTGGGAGAACAACTCCATTTGGCTCACTAACTTCACACACCATCAGGCTTCCAAGCAGCTCTCAAGGAAACTCAGTTTTCACACTCTATGCTTAGTGCACATTGAATGCCTAGGACTGAAATGAAGCTTGGTGAGCATCCCACACAAACAAATGCTCCACCTGCAGGCTTCACATGCCACCAACTCCACATTCACAGGCAACTTCAGCGCCACAGCCGTTTTCAGATAGCCCTCAATGCAAAGGCTCTAGACGCAAATATTGGTGTGAGAGCTAATTCAATCAAGGAAACACTGCATGTTGGGGAAGGGCATATTGAAGAAGAATCAGCCGAGTGGTTCTTGTGGGAGAACAACTCCATTTGGCTCACTAACTTCACACACCATCAGGCTTCCAAGCAGCTCTCAAGGAAACTTAATTTTCACACTCTATGCTTAGTGTCCTTTGAGTGCCTAGGACTGAAATGAAGCTTGGTGAGCATCCCACACAAACGAATGCTCCACATGCGGGTTTCACATGCCACCAACTCCACATTCACAGGCAACTTCAGCGCCACAGCTGTTTTCAGATAGCCCTCAATGCAAAGCCTCTAGACGCAAATATTGGTGTGAGAGCTAATTCAATCAAGGAAACACTGCATGTTGGGGAAGGGCATATTGAAGAAGAATCAGCCGAGTGGTTCTTGTGGGAGAACAACTCCATTTGGCTCACTAACTTCACACACCATCAGGCTTCCAAGCAGCTCTCAAGGAAACTCAGTTTTCACACTCTATGCTTAGTGCACTTTGAGTGCCTTATCTAGGAATGAAACTGGTAGAGCATCAAACACAAACGAATGCTCCACATGCGGGTTTCACATGCCACCAACTCCACATTCACAGGCAACTTCAGCGCCACAGCCGTTTTCAGATAGCCCTCAATGCAAAGGCTCTAGACGCAAATATTGGTGTGAGAGCTAATTCAATCAAGGAAACACTGCATGTTGGGGAAGGGCATATTGAAGAAGAATCAGCCGAGTGGTTCTTCTGGGAGAACAACTCCATTTGGCTCACTAACTTCACACACCATCAGGCTTCCAAGCAGCTCTCAAGAAAACTCAGGTTTCAGACTCTATGCTTAGTGCCCTTTGAGTGCATTATCTAGGACTGAAGCTGGGAGAGCATCCCACACAAACGAATGCTCCACATGCGGGTTTCACATGCCACCAACTCCACATTCACAGGCAACTTCATCGCCACAGCCGTTTTCAGATAGCCCTCAATGCAAAGGCTCTAGACGCTAATATTGGTGTGAGAGCTAATTCAATCAAGGAAACACTGCCTGTTGGGGAAGGGCATATTGAACAAGAATCAGCCGAGTGGTTCTTGTGGGAGAACAACTCCATTTGGCTCACTAACTTCACACACCATCAGGCTTCCAAGCAGCTCTCAAGGAAACTCAGTTTTCACACTCTATGCTTAGTGCCCTTTGAGTGCATTATCTAGGAATGAACCTGGTAGAGCATCCCACACAAACGAATGATCCACATGCGGGTTTCACATGCCACCAACTCCACATTCACAGGCAACTTCAGCGCCACAGCCGTTTTCAGATAGCTCTCAATGCAAAGGCTCTAGACGCAAATATTGGTGTGAGAGCTAATTCAATCAAGGAAACACTGCATGTTGGGGAAGGGCATATTGAAGAAGAATCAGCCGAGTGGTTCCTGTGGGAGAACAACTCCAATTGGCTCACTAACTTCACACACCATCAGGCTTCCAAGCAGCTCTCAAGGAAACTCAGTTTTCACACTCTATGCTTAGTGCCCTTTGAGTGCATTATCTAGGAATGAACCTGGTAGAGCATCCCACACAAACGAATGCTCCACATGCGGGTTTCATGCCACCAACTCCACATTCACAGGCAACTTCAGCGCCACAGCCGTTTTCAGATAGCTCTCAATGCAAAGGCTCTAGACGCAAATATTGGTGTGAGAGCTAATTCAATCAAGGAAACACTGCATGTTGGGGAAGGGCATATTGAAGAAGAATCAGCCGAGTGGTTCTTGTGGGAGAACAACTCCATTTGGCTGACTAACTTCACACACCATCAGGCTTCCAAGCAGCTCTCAAGGAAACTCAGTTTTCACACTCTATGCTTAGTGCCCTTTGAGTGCCCAGGAATGAAATGATGCTTGTGAGCATCAAACACAAACGAATGCTCCACCTGCGGGTTTCACATGCCACCAACTCCACATTCACAGGCAACTTCAGCGCCACAGCCGTTTTCAGATAGCCCTCAATGCAAAGGCTCTAGACAGAAATATTGGTGTGAGAGCTAATTCAATCAAGGAAACACTGCATGTTGGGGAAGGGCATATTGAAGAAGAATCAGCCGAGTGGTTCTTGTGGGAGAACAACTCCATTTGGCTCACTAACTTCACACACCATCAGGCTTCCAAGCAGCTCTCAAGGAAACTTAATTTTCACACTCTATGCTTAGTGTCCTTTGAGTGCCTAGGACTGAAATGAAGCTGGGAGAGCATCCCACACAAACGAATGCTCCACCTGCGGGTTTCACATGCCACCAACTCCACATTCACAGGCAACTTCAGCGCCTCATCTGTTTTCAGATAGCCCTCAATGCAAAGGCTCTAGACGCAAATATTGGTGTGAGAGCTAATTCAATCAAGGAAACACTGCATGTTGGGGAAGGGCATATTGAAGAAGAATCAGCCGAGTGGTTCTTGTGGGAGAACAACTCCATTTGGCTCACTAACTTCACACACCATCAGGCTTCCAAGCAGCTCTCAAGGAAACTCAGTTTTCACACTCTATGCTTAGTGCACATTGAATGCCTAGGACTGAAATGAAGCTTGGTGAGCATCCCACACAAACAAATGCTCCACCTGCAGACTTCACATGCCACCAACTCCACATTCACAGGCAACTTCAGCGCCACAGCCGTTTTCAGATAGCCCTCAATGCAAAGGCTCTAGACGCAAATATTGGTGTGAGAGCTAATTCAATCAAGGAAACACTGCATGTTGGGGAAGGGCATATTGAAGAAGAATCAGCCGAGTGGTTCTTGTGGGAGAACAACTCCATTTGGCTCACTAACTTCACACACCATCAGGCTTCCAAGCAGCTCTCAAGGAAACTCAGTTTTCACACTCTATGCTTAGTGCGCTTTGAGTGCACTATCTAGGAATGAACCTGGTAGAGCATCCCAAACAAACGAATGCTCCACATGCGGGTTTCACATGCCACCAACTCTACATTCACAGGCAACTTCAGCGCCACAGCCGTTTTCAGATAGCCCTCAATGCAAAGGCTCTAGACGCAAATATTGGTGTGAGAGCTAATTCAATCAAGGAAACACTGCATGTTGGGGAAGGGCATATTGAAGAAGAATCAGCCGAGTGGTTCTTGAGGGAGAACAACTCCATTTGGCTTACTAACTTCACACACCATCAGGCTTCCAAGCAGCTCTCAAGGAAACTTAATTTTCACACTCTATGCTTAGTGTCCTTTGAGTGCCTAGGACTGAAATGAAGCTTGGTGAGCATCCCACACAAACGAATGCTCCACATGCGGGTTTCACATGCCACCAACTCCACATTCACAGGCAACTTCAGCGCCACAGCTGTTTTCAGATAGCCCTCAATGCAAAGGCTCTAGACGCAAATATTGGTGTGAGAGCTAATTCAATCAAGGAAACACTGCATGTTGGGGAAGGGCATATTGAAGAAGAATCAGCCGAGTGGTTCTTGTGGGAGAACAACTCCATTTGGCTCACTAACTTCACACACCATCAGGCTTCCAAGCAGCTCTCAAGAAAACTCAGGTTTCAGACTCTATGCTTAGTGCCCTTTGAGTGCATTATCTAGGACTGAAGCTGGGAGAGCATCCCACACAAACGAATGCTCCACATGCGGGTTTCACATGCCACCAACTCCACATTCACAGGCAACTTCAGCGCCACAGCCGTTTTCAGATAGCCCTCAATGCAAAGGCTCTAGACGCTAATATTGGTGTGAGAGCTAATTCAATCAAGGAAACACTGCCTGTTGGGGAAGGGCATATTGAACAAGAATCAGCCGAGTGGTTCTTGTGGGAGAACAACTCCATTTGGCTCACTAACTTCACACACCATCAGGCTTCCAAGCAGCTCTCAAGGAAACTCAGTTTTCACACTCTATGCTTAGTGCCCTTTGAGTGCATTATCTAGGAATGAACCTGGTAGAGCATCCCACACAAACGAATGATCCACATGCGGGTTTCACATGCCACCAACTCCACATTCACAGGCAACTTCAGCGCCACAGCCGTTTTCAGATAGCCCTCAATGCAAAGGCTCTAGACGCGAATATTGGTGTGAGAGCTAATTCAATCAAGGAAACACTGCATGTTGGGGAAGGGCATATTGAAGAAGAATCAGCCGAGTGGTTCCTGTGGGAGAACAACTCCAATTGGCTGACTAACTTCACACACCATCAGGCTTCCAAGCAGCTCTCAAGGAAACTCAGTTTTCACACTCTATGCTTAGTGCCCTTTGAGTGCATTATCTAGGAATGAACCTGGTAGAGCATCCCACACAAACGAATGCTCCACATGCGGGTTTCATGCCACCAACTCCACATTCACAGGCAACTTCAGCGCCACAGCCGTTTTCAGATAGCTCTCAATGCAAAGGCTCTAGACGCAAATATTGGTGTGAGAGCTAATTCAATCAAGGAAACACTGCATGTTGGGGAAGGGCATATTGAAGAAGAATCAGCCGAGTGGTTCTTGTGGGAGAACAACTCCATTTGGCTCGCTAACTTCACACACCATCAGGCTTCCAAGCAGCTCTCAAGGAAACTCAGTTTTCACACTCTATGCTTAGTGCCCTTTGAGTGCCCAGGAATGAAATGAAGCTTGTGAGCATCAAACACAAACGAATGCTCCACCTGCGGGTTTCACATGCCACCAACTCCACATTCACAGGCAACTTCAGCGCCACAGCCGTTTTCAGATAGCCCTCAATGCAAAGGCTTTAGACAGAAATATTGGTGTGAGAGCTAATTCAATCAAGGAGACACTGCATGTTGGGGAAGGGCATATTGAAGAAGAATCAGCCGAGTGGTTCTTGTGGGAGAACAACTCCATTTGGCTCACTAACTTCACACACCATCAGGCTTCCAAGCAGTTCTCAAGGAAACTTAATTTTCACACTCTATGCTTAGTGTCCTTTGAGTGCCTAGGACTGAAATGAAGCTTGGGGAGCATCCCACACAAACGAATGCTCCACCTGCGGGTTTCACATGCCACCAACTCCACATTCACAGGCAACTTCAGCGCCACAGCTGTTTTCAGATAGCCCTCAATGCAAAGGCTCTAGACGCAAATATTGGTGTGAGAGCTAATTCAATCAAGGAAACACTGCATGTTGGGGAAGGGCATATTGAAGAAGAATCAGCCGAGTGGTTCTTGTGGGAGAACAACTCCATTTGGCTCACTAACTTCACACACCATCAGGCTTCCAAGCAGCTCTCAAGGAAACTCAGTTTTCACACTCTATGCTTAGTGCACATTGAATGCCTAGGACTGAAATGAGCTTGGTGAGCATCCCACACAAACAAATGCTCCACCTGCAGGCTTCACATGCCACCAACTCCACATTCACAGGCAACTTCAGCGCCACAGCCGTTTTCAGATAGCCCTCAATGCAAAGGCTCTAGACGCAAATATTGGTGTGAGAGCTAATTCAATCAAGGAAACACTGCATGTTGGGGAAGGGCATATTGAAGAAGAATCAGCCGAGTGGTTCTTGTGGGAGAACAACTCCATTTGGCTCACTAACTTCACACACCATCAGGCTTCCAAGCAGCTCTCAAGGAAACTTAATTTTCACACTCTATGCTTAGTGTCCTTTGAGTGCCTAGGACTGAAATGAAGCTTGGTGAGCATCCCACACAAACGAATGCTCCACATGCGGGTTTCACATGCCACCAACTCCACATTCACAGGCAACTTCAGCGCCACAGCTGTTTTCAGATAGCCCTCAATGCAAAGCCTCTAGACGCAAATATTGGTGTGAGAGCTAATTCAATCAAGGAAACACTGCATGTTGGGGAAGGGCATATTGAAGAAGAATCAGCCGAGTGGTTCTTGTGGGAGAACAACTCCATTTGGCTCACTAACTTCACACACCATCAGGCTTCCAAGCAGCTCTCAAGGAAACTCAGTTTTCACACTCTATGCTTAGTGCACTTTGAGTGCCTTATCTAGGAATGAAACTGGTAGAGCATCAAACACAAACGAATGCTCCACATGCGGGTTTCACATGCCACCAACTCCACATTCACAGGCAACTTCAGCGCCACAGCCGTTTTCAGATAGCCCTCAATGCAAAGGCTCTAGACGCAAATATTGGTGTGAGAGCTAATTCAATCAAGGAAACACTGCATGTTGGGGAAGGGCATATTGAAGAAGAATCAGCCGAGTGGTTCTTCTGGGAGAACAACTCCATTTGGCTCACTAACTTCACACACCATCAGGCTTCCAAGCAGCTCTCAAGAAAACTCAGGTTTCAGACTCTATGCTTAGTGCCCTTTGAGTGCATTATCTAGGACTGAAGCTGGGAGAGCATCCCACACAAACGAATGCTCCACATGCGGGTTTCACATGCCACCAACTCCACATTCACAGGCAACTTCATCGCCACAGCCGTTTTCAGATAGCCCTCAATGCAAAGGCTCTAGACGCTAATATTGGTGTGAGAGCTAATTCAATCAAGGAAACACTGCCTGTTGGGGAAGGGCATATTGAAGAAGAATCAGCCGAGTGGTTCTTGTGGGAGAACAACTCCATTTGGCTCACTAACTTCACACACCATCAGGCTTCCAAGCAGCTCTCAAGGAAACTCAGTTTTCACACTCTATGCTTAGTGCCCTTTGAGTGCATTATCTAGGAATGAACCTGGTAGAGCATCCCACACAAACGAATGATCCACATGCGGGTTTCACATGCCACCAACTCCACATTCACAGGCAACTTCAGCGCCACAGCCGTTTTCAGATAGCTCTCAATGCAAAGGCTCTAGACGCAAATATTGGTGTGAGAGCTAATTCAATCAAGGAAACACTGCATGTTGGGGAAGGGCATATTGAAGAAGAATCAGCCGAGTGGTTCCTGTGGGAGAACAACTCCAATTGGCTCACTAACTTCACACACCATCAGGCTTCCAAGCAGCTCTCAAGGAAACTCAGTTTTCACACTCTATGCTTAGTGCCCTTTGAGTGCATTATCTAGGAATGAACCTGGTAGAGCATCCCACACAAACGAATGCTCCACATGCGGGTTTCATGCCACCAACTCCACATTCACAGGCAACTTCAGCGCCACAGCCGTTTTCAGATAGCTCTCAATGCAAAGGCTCTAGACGCAAATATTGGTGTGAGAGCTAATTCAATCAAGGAAACACTGCATGTTGGGGAAGGGCATATTGAAGAAGAATCAGCCGAGTGGTTCTTGTGGGAGAACAACTCCATTTGGCTGACTAACTTCACACACCATCAGGCTTCCAAGCAGCTCTCAAGGAAACTCAGTTTTCACACTCTATGCTTAGTGCCCTTTGAGTGCCCAGGAATGAAATGATGCTTGTGAGCATCAAACACAAACGAATGCTCCACCTGCGGGTTTCACATGCCACCAACTCCACATTCACAGGCAACTTCAGCGCCACAGCCGTTTTCAGATAGCCCTCAATGCAAAGGCTCTAGACAGAAATATTGGTGTGAGAGCTAATTCAATCAAGGAAACACTGCATGTTGGGGAAGGGCATATTGAAGAAGAATCAGCCGAGTGGTTCTTGTGGGAGAACAACTCCATTTGGCTCACTAACTTCACACACCATCAGGCTTCCAAGCAGCTCTCAAGGAAACTCAGTTTTCACACTCTATGCTTAGTGCACATTGAATGCCTAGGACTGAAATGAAGCTTGGTGAGCATCCCACACAAACAAATGCTCCACCTGCAGGCTTCACATGCCACCAACTCCACATTCACAGGCAACTTCAGCGCCACAGCCGTTTTCAGATAGCCCTCAATGCAAAGGCTCTAGACGCAAATATTGGTGTGAGAGCTAATTCAATCAAGGAAACACTGCATGTTGGTGAAGGGCATATTGAAGAAGAATCAGCCGAGTGGTTCTTGTGGGAGAACAACTCCATTTGGCTCACTAACTTCACACACCATCAGGCTTCCAAGCAGCTCTCAAGGAAACTCAGTTTTCACACTCTATGCTTAGTGCGCTTTGAGTGCACTATCTTGGAATGAACCTGGTAGAGCATCCCAAACAAACGAATGCTCCACATGCGGGTTTCACATGCCACCAACTCCACATTCACAGGCAACTTCAGCGCCACAGCCGTTTTCAGATAGTCCTCAATGCAAAGGCTCTAGACGCAAATACTGGTGTGAGAGCTAATTCAATCAAGGAAACACTGCATGTTGGGGAAGGGCATATTGAAGAAGAATCAGCCGAGTGGTTCTTGTGGGAGAACAACTCCATTTGGCTCACTAACTTCACACACCATCAGGCTTCCAAGCAGCTCTCAAGGAAACTCAGTTTTCACACTCTATGCTTAGTGACCTTTGAGTGCCCAGGAATGAAATGAAGCTTGTGAGCATCAAACACAAACGAATGCTCCACCTGCGGGTTTCACATGCCACCAACTCCACATTCACAGGCAACTTCAGCGCCACAGCCGTTTTCAGATAGCCCTCAATGCAAAGGCTCTAGACGCAAATATTGGTGTGAGAGCTAATTCAATCAAGGAAACACTGCATGTTGGGGAAGGGCATATTGAAGAAGAATCAGCCGAGTGGTTCTTGTGGGAGAACAACTCCATTTGGCTCACTAACTTCACACACCATCAGGCTTCCAAGCAAATCTCAAGGAAACTTAATTTTCACACTCTATGCTTAGTGTCCTTTGAGTGCCTAGGACCGAAATGAAGCTTGGTGAGCATCCCACACAAACGAATGCTCCACATGCGGGTTTCACATGCCACCAACTCCACATTCACAGGCAACTTCAGCGCCACAGCCGTTTTCAGATAGCCCTCAATGCAAAGCCTCTAGACGCAAATATTGGTGTGAGAGCTAATTCAATCAAGGAAACACTGCATGTTGGGGAAGGGCATATTGAAGAAGAATCAGCCGAGTGGTTCTTGTGGGAGAACAACTCCATTTGGCTGACTAACTTCACACACCATCAGGCTTCCAAGCAGCTCTCAAGGAAACTCAGTTTTCCCACTCTATGCTTAGTGCACTTTGAGTGCCTTATCTAGGAATGAAACTGGTAGAGCATCAAACACAAACGAATGCTCCACATGCGGGTTTCACATGCCACCAACTCCACATTCACAGGCAACTTCAGCGCCACAGCCGTTTTCAGATAGCCCTCAATGCAAAGGCTCTAGACGCAAATATTGGTGTGAGAGCTAATTCAATCAAGGAAACACTGCATGTTGGGGAAGGGCATATTGAAGAAGAATCAGCCGAGTGGTTCTTGTGGGAGAACAACTCCATTTGGCTCACTAACTTCACACACCATCAGGCTCCCAAGCAGCTCTCAAGGAAACTCAGTTTTCACACTCTATGCTTAGTGCACTTTGAGTGCCTAAGACTGAAATGAAGCTTGGTGAGCATCCCACACAAACGAATGCTCCACATGCGGGTTTCACATGCCACCAACTCCACATTCACAGGCAACTTCAGCGCCACAGCCGTTTTCAGATAGCCCTCAATGCAAAGGCTCTAGACGCAAATATTGGTGTGAGAGCTAATTCAATCAAGGAAACACTGCATGTTGGGGAAGGGCATATTGAAGAAGAATCAGCCGAGTGGTTCTTGTGGGAGAACAACTCCATTTGGCTCACTAACTTCACACACCATCAGGCTTCCAAGCAGCTCTCAAGGAAACTCAGTTTTCACACTCTAAGCTTAGTACACTTTGAATGCATTATCTATGAATGAAACTGGTAGAGCATCAAACACAAACGAATGCTCCACATGCGAGTTTCACATGCCACCAACTCCACATTCACAGGCAACTTCAGCGCCACAGCCGTTTTCAGATAGCCCTCAATGCAAAGGCTCTAGACGCAAATATTGGTGTGAGAGCTAATTCAATCAAGGAAGCACTGCATGTTGGGGAAGGGCATATTGAAGAAGAATCAGCCGAGTGGTTCTTGTGGGAGAACAACTCCATTTGGCTGACTAACTTCACACACCATCAGGCTCCCAAGCAGCTCTCAAGGAAACTCAGTTTTCACACTCTATGCTTAGTGCACTTTGAGTGCCTAAGACTGAAATGAAGCTTGGTGAGCATCCCACACAAACGAATGCTCCACATGCGGGTTTCACATGCCACCAACTCCACATTCACAGGCAACTTCAGCGCCACAGCCATTTTCAGATAGCCCTCAATGCAAAGGCTCTAGACGCAAATATTGGTGTGAGAGCTAATTCAATCAAGGAAACACTGCATGTTGGGGAAGGGCATATTGAAGAAGAATCAGCCGAGTGGTTCTTGTGGGAGAACAACTCCATTTGGCTCACTAACTTCACACACCATCAGGCTTCCAAGCAGCTCTCAAGGAAACTCAGTTTTCACACTCTATGCTTAGTACACTTTGAATGCATTATCTAGGAATGAACCTGGTAGAGCATCAAACACAAACGAATGCTCCACATGCGAGTTTCACATGCCACCAACTCCACATTCACAGGCAACTTCAGCGCCACAGCCGTTTTCAGATAGCCCTCAATGCAAAGGCTCTAGACGCAAATATTGGTGTGAGAGCTAATTCAATCAAGGAAACACTGCATGTTGGGGAAGGGCATATTGAAGAAGAATCAGCCGAGTGGTTCTTGTGGGAGAACAACTCCATTTGGCTCACTAACTTCACACACCATCAGGCTTCCAAGCAGCTCTCAAGGAAACTCAGTTTTCACACTCTATGCTTAGTGCTCTTTGAGTGCCTAGGACTGAAATGAAGCTTGGTGAGCATCAAACACAAACGAATGCTCCACATGCGGGTTTCACATGCCACCAACTCCACATTCACAGGCAACTTCAGAGCCACAGCCGTTTTCAGATAGGCCTCAATGCAAAGGCTCTAGACGCAAATATTGGTGTGAGAGCTATTTCAATCAAGGAAACACTACATGTTGGGGAAGGGCATATTGAAGAAGAATCAGCCGAGTGGTTCTTGTGGGAGAACAACTCCATTTGGCTCACTAACTTCACACACCATCAGGCTTCCAAGTAGCTCTCAAGGAAACTCAGTTTTCACACTCTATGCTTAGTGCCCTTTGAGTGCCTAGGACTGAAATGAAGCTTGGTGAGCATCCCACACAAACGAATGCTCCACATGCGGGTTTCACATGCCCCAACTCCACATTCACAGGCAACTTCAGCGCCACAGCCATTTTCAGATAGCCCTCAATGCAAAGGCTCTACACGCGAATATTGGTGTGAGAGCTAATTCAATCAAGGAAACACTGCATGTTGGGGAAGGGCATATTGAAGAAGAATCAGCCGAGTGGTTCTTGTGGGAGAACAACTCCATTTGGCTCACTAACTTCACACACCATCAGGCTTCCAAGCAGCTCTCAAGGAAACTCAGTTTTCACACTCTATGCTTAGTGCCCTTTGAGTGCATTATCTAGGAATGAACCTGGTAGAGCATCCCACACAAACGAATGCTCCACATGCGGGTTTCACATGTCACCAACTCCACATTCACAGGCAACTTTAGCGCCACAGCCGTTTTCAGATAGCCCTCAATGCAAAGGCTCTAGACGCAAATATTGGTGTGAGAGCTAATTCAATCAAGGAAACACTGCATGTTGGGGAAGGGCATATTGAAGAAGAATCAGCCGAGGGGTTCTTGTGGGAGAACAACTCCATTTGGCTCACTAACTTCACACACCATCAGGCTTCCAAGCAGCTCTCAAGGAAATTCAGTTTTCACACTCAATGCTTAGTGCCCTTTGAGTGCCTAGGACTGAATAGAAGCTTGGTGAGCATCCCACACAACCGGATGCTCCACATGCGGGTTTCACATGCCACCAACTCCACATTCACAGGCAACTTCAGCGCCACAGCCGTTTTCAGATAGCCCTCAATGCAAAGGCTCTAGACGCAAATACTGGTGTGAGAGCTAATTCAATCAAGGAAACACTGCATGTTGGGGAAGGGCATATTGAAGAAGAATCAGCCGAGTGGTTCTTGTGGGAGAACAACTCCATTTGGCTCACTAACTTCACACACCATCAGGCTTCCAAGCAGCTCTCAAGGAAACTCAGTTTTCACACTCTATGCTTAGTGCCCTTTGAGTGCGTAATACTGAAATGAAGCTTGGTGAGCATCCCACACAAACGAATGCTCCACATGCGGGTTTCACATGCCACCAACTCCACATTCACAGGCAACTTCAGTGCCACAGCCGTTTTCAGATAGCCCTCAATGCAAAGGCTCTAGACGCAAATTTTGGTGTGAGAGCTAATTCAATCAAGGAAACACTGCATGTTGGGGAAGGGCATATTGAAGAAGAATCAGCCGAGTGAGTCTTGTGGGAGAACAACTCCATTTGGCTCACTAACTTCACACACCATCAGGCTTCCAAGCAGCTCTCAAGGAAACTCAGTTTTCACACTCTATGCTTAGTGCCCTTTGAGTGCCTAGGACTGAAATGAAGCTTCATGAGCATCCCACACAAACGGATGCTCCACATGCGGGTTTTACATGCCACCAACTCCACATTCACAGGCAACTTCAGCGCCACAGCCGTTTTCAGATAGCCCTCAATGCAAAGGCTCAAGACGCAAATATTGGTGTGAGAGCTAATTCAATCAAGGAAGCACTGAATGTTGGTGACGGGCATATTGAAGAAGAATCAGCCGAGTGGTTCTTGTGGGAGAACAACTCCATTTGGCTCACTAACTTCACACACCATCAGGCTTCCAAGCAGCTCTCAAGGAAACTCAGTTTTCACACTCTATGCTTAGTGCCCTTTGAGTGCATTATCTAGGAAGGAACCTGGTAGAGCATCAAACACAAACGAATGCTCCACATGCGGGTTTCACATGCCACCAACTCCACATTCACAGGCAACTTCAGCGCCACAGCCGTTTTCAGATAGCCCTCAATGCAAAGGCTCTAGACGCAAATATTGGTGTGAGAGCTAATTCAATCAAAGAAACACTGCATGTTGGGGAAGGGCATATTGAAGAAGAATCAGCCGAGTGGTTCTTGTGGGAGAACAACTCCATTTGGCTCACTAACTTCACACACCATCAGGCTTCCAAGCAGCTCTCAAGGAAACTCAGTTTTCACACTCTATGCTTAGTGCACATTGAGTGCATTATCTAGGAATGCAACTGGTAGAGCATCCCACACAAACGAATGCTCCACATGCGGGTTTCACATGCCAACAACTCCACATTCACAGGCAACTTCAGCGCCACAGCCGTTTTCAGATAGCCCTCAATGCAAAGGCTCTAGACGCAAATACTGGTGTGAGAGCTAATTCAATCAAGGAAACACTGCATGTTGGGGAAGGGCATATTGAAGAAGAATCAGCCGAGTGGTTCTTGAGGGAGAACAACTCCATTTGGCTCACTAACTTCACACACCATCAGGCTTCCAAGCAGCTCTCAAGGAAACTCAGTTTTCACACTCTATGCTTAGTGCCCTTTGAGTGCCTAGGACTGAAATGAAGCTTGGTGAGCATCCCACACAAACGAATGCTCCACATGCGGGTTTCACATGCCACCAACTCCACATTCACAGGCAACTTCAGTGCCACAGCCGTTTTCAAATAGCCCTCAATGCAAAGGCTCTAGACGCAAATTTTGGTGTGAGAGCTAATTCAATCAAGGAAACACTGCATGTTGGGGAAGGGCATATTGAAGAAGAATCAGCCGAGTGGTTCTTGTGGGAGAACAACTCCATTTGGCTCACTAACTTCACACATCATCAGGCTTTCAAGCAGCTCTCAAGGAAACTCAGTTTTCACACTCTATGCTTAGTGCCCTATGAGTGCATTATCTAGGAATGAACCTGGTAGAGCATCCCACACAAACGAATGCTCCACATGCGGGTTTCACATGCCACCAACTCCACATTCACAGGCAACTTCAGCGCCACAGCCGTTTTCAGATAGCCCTCAATGCAAAGGCTCTAGACGCGAATATTGGTGTGAGAGCTAATTCAATCAAGGAAACACTGCATGTTGGGGAAGGGCATATTGAAGAAGAATCAGCCGAGTGGTTCTTGTGGGAGAACAACTCCATTTGGCTCACTAACTTCACACACCATCAGGCTTCCAAGCAGCTCTCAAGGAAACTCAGTTTTCACACTCTATGCTTAGTGCCCTTTGAGTGCCTAGGACTGAAATGAAGCTTGGTGAGCATCCCACACAAACAAATGCTCCACATGCTGGTTTCACATGCCTCCAAATCCACATTCACAGGCAACTTCAGCGCCACAGCCGTTTTCAGATAGCCCTCAATGCAAAGGCTCTAGACGCTAATATTGGTGTGAGAGCTAATTCAATCAAGGAAACACTGCATGTTGGGGAAGGGCATATTGAAGAAGAATCAGCCGAGTGGTTCTTGTGGGAGAACAACTCCATTTGGCTCGTTAACTTCACACATCATCAGGCTTCCAAGCAGCTCTCAAGGAAACTCAGTTTTCACACTCTATGCTTAGTGCCCTTTGAGTGCATTATCTAGGAATGAACCTGGTAGAGCATCCCACACAAACGAATGCTCCACATGCGGGTTTTACATGCCCCCAACTCCACATTCACAGGCAACTTCAGCGCCACAGCCGTTTTCAGATAGCCCTCAATGCAAAGGCTCTAGACGCAAATATTGGTGTGAGAGCTAATTCAATCAAGGAAACACTGCATGTTGGGGAAGGGCATATTGAAGAAGAATCAGCCGAGTGGTTCTTGTGGGAGAACAACTCCATTTGGCTCACTAATTTCACACACCATCAGGCTTCCAAGCAGCTCTCAAGGAAACTCAGTTTTCACACTCTATGCTTAGTGCCCTTTGAGTGCATTATCTAGGAATGAACCTGGTAGAGCATCCCACACAAACGAATGCTCCACATGCGGGTTTCACATGCCACCAACTCCACATTCACAGGCAACTTCAGCGCCACAGCCGTTTTCAGATAGCCCTCAATGCAAAGGCTCTAGACGCTAATATTGGTGTGAGAGCTAATTCAATCAAAGAAACACTGCATGTTGGGGAAGGGCATATTGAAGAAGAATCAGCCGAGTGGTTCTTGTGGGAGAACAACTCCATTTGGCTCACTAACTTCACACACCATCAGGCTTCCAAGCAGCTCTCAAGGAAACTCAGTTTTCACACTCTATGCTTAGTGCACATTGAGTGCATTATCTAGGAATGAACCTGGTAGAGCATCCCACACAAACGAATGCTCCACATGCGGGTTTCACATGCCACCAACTCCACATTCACAGGCAACTTCAGCGCCACAGCCGTTTTCAGATAGCCCTCAATGCAAAGGCTCTAGACGCAAATACTGATGTGAGAGCTAATTCAATCAAGGAAACACTGCATGTTGGGGAAGGGCATATTGAAGAAGAATCAGCCGAGGGGTTCTTGTGGGAGAACAACTCCATTTGGCTCACTAACTTCACACACCATCAGGCTTCCAAGCAGCTCTCAAGGAAACTCAGTTTTCACACTCTATGCTTAGTGCCCTTTGAGTGCCTAATACTGAAATGAAGCTTGGTGAGCATCCCACACAAACGAATGCTCCACATGCGGGTTTCACATGCCACCAACTCCACATTCACAGGCAACTTCAGTGCCACAGCCGTTTTCAGATAGCCCTCAATGCAAAGGCTCTAGACGCAAATTTTGGTGTGAGAGCTAATTCAATCAAGGAAACACTGCATGTTGGGGAAGGGCATATTGAAGAAGAATCAGTCGAGTGGTTCTTCTGGGAGAACAACTCCATTTGGCTCACTAACTTCACACATCATCAGGCTTTCAAGCAGCTCTCAAGGAAACTCAGTTTTCACACTCTATGCTTAGTGCCCTATGAGTGCATTATCTAGGAATGAAGCTGGGAGAGCATCCCACACAAACGAATGCTCCACATGCGGGTTTTACATGCCCCCAACTCCACATTCACAGGCAACTTCAGCGCCACAGCCGTTTTCAGATAGCCCTCAATGCAAAGGCTCTAGACGCAAATATTGGTGTGAGAGCTAATTCAATCAAGGAAACACTGCATGTTGGGGAAGGGCATATTGAAGAAGAATCAGCCGAGTGGTTCTTGTGGGAGAACAACTCCATTTGGCTCACTAATTTCACACACCATCAGGCTTCCAAGCAGCTCTCAAGGAAACTCAGTTTTCACACTCTATGCTTAGTGCCCTTTGAGTGCATTATCTAGGAATGAAGCTGGTAGAGCATCCCACACAAACGAATGCTCCACATGCGGGTTTCACATGCCACCAACTCCACATTCACAGGCAACTTCAGCGCCACAGCCGTTTTCAGATAGCCCTCAATGCAAAGGCTCTAGACGCAAATACTGATGTGAGAGCTAATTCAATCAAGGAAACACTGCATGTTGGGGAACGGCATATTGAAGAAGAATCAGCCGAGTGGTTCTTGTGGGAGAACAACTCCATTTGGCTCACTAACTTCACACACCATCAGGCTTCCAAGCAGCTCTCAAGGAAACTCAGTTTTCACACTCTATGCTTAGTGCCCTTTGAGTGCCTAATACTGAAATGAAGCTTGGTGAGCATCCCACACAAACGAATGCTCCACATGCGGGTTTCACATGCCACCAACTCCACATTCACAGGCAACTTCAGTGCCACAGCCGTTTTCAGATAGCCCTCAATGCAAAGGCTCTAGACGCAAATTTTGGTGTGAGAGCTAATTCAATCAAGGAAACACTGCATGTTGGGGAAGGGCATATTGAAGAAGAATCAGTCGAGTGGTTCTTGTGGGAGAACAACTCCATTTGGCTCACTAACTTCACACATCATCAGGCTTCCAAGCAGCTCTCAAGGAAACTCAGTTTTCACACTCTATGCTTAGTGCCCTATGAGTGCATTATCTAGGAATGAACCTGGTAGAGCATCCCACACAAACGAATGCTCCACATGCGGGTTTCACATGCCACCAACTCCACATTCACAGGCAACTTCAGCGCCACAGCCGTTTTCAGATAGCCCTCAATGCAAAGGCTCTAGACGCGAATATTGGTGTGAGAGCTAATTCAATCAAGGAAACACTGCATGTTGGGGAAGGGCATATTGAAGAAGAATCAGCCGAGTGGTTCTTGTGGGAGAACAACTCCATTTGGCTCACTAACTTCACACACCATCAGGCTTCCAAGCAGCTCTCAAGGAAACTCAGTTTTCACACTCTATGCTTAGTGCACATTGAGTGCATTATCTAGGAATGCAACTGGTAGAGCATCCCACACAAACGAATGCTCCACCTGCGGGTTTCACATGCCACCAACTCCACATTCACAGGCAACTTCAGCGCCACAGCCGTTTTCAGATAGCCCTCAATGCAAAGGCTCTAGACGCAAATACTGGTGTGAGAGCTAATTCAATCAAGGAAACACTGCATGTTGGGGAAGGGCATATTGAAGAAGAATCAGCCGAGTGGTTCTTGTGGGAGAACAACTCCATTTGGCTCACTAACTTCACACATCATCAGGCTTTCAAGCAGCTCTCAAGGAAACTCAGTTTTCACACTCTATGCTTAGTGCCCTTTGAGTGCCTAGGACTGAAATGAAGCTTGGTGAGCATCCCACACAAACAAATGCTCCACCTGCGGGTTTCACATGCCACCAACTCCACATTCACAGGCAACTTCAGCGCCACAGCCGTTTTCAGATAGCCCTCAATGCAAAGGCTCTAGACGCAAATACTGGTGTGAGAGCTAATTCAATCAAGGAAACACTGCATGTTGGGGAAGGGCATATTGAAGAAGAATCAGCCGAGGGGTTCTTGTGGGAGAACAACTCCATTTGGCTCACTAACTTCACACACCATCAGGCTTCCAAGCAGCTCTCAAGGAAACTCAGTTTTCACACTCTATGCTTAGTGCCCTTTGAGTACCTAATACTGAAATGAAGCTTGGTGAGCATCCCACACAAACGAATGCTCCACATGCGGGTTTCACATGCCACCAACTCCACATTCACAGGCAACTTCAGTGCCACAGCCGTTTTTAGATAGCCCTCAATGCAAAGGCTCTAGACGCAAATTTTGTTGTGAGAGCTAATTCAATCAAGGAAACACTGCATGTTGGGGAAGGGCATATTGAAGAAGAATCAGCCGAGTGGTTCCTGTGGGAGAACAACTCCATTTGGCTCACTAACTTCACACATCATCAGGCTTTCAAGCAGCTCTCAAGGAAACTCAGTTTTCACACTCTATGCTTAGTGCCCTATGAGTGCATTATCTAGGAATGAACCTGGTAGAGCATCCCACACAAACGAATGCTCCACATGCGGGTTTCACATGCCACCAACTCCACATTCACAGGCAACTTCAGCGCCACAGCCGGTTTCAGATAGCCCTCAATGCAAAGGCTCTAGACGCAAATATTGGTGTGAGAGCTAATTCAATCAAGGAAACACTGCATGTTGGGGAAGGGCATATTGAAGAAGAATCAGCCGAGTGGTTCTTGTGGGAGAACAACTCCATTTGGCTCACTAATTTCACACACCATCAGGCTTCCAAGCAGCTCTCAAGGAAACTCATTTTTCACACTCTATGCTTAGTGCCCTTTGAGTGCATTATCTAGGAATGAAACTGGTAGAGCATCCCACACAAACGAATGCTCCACATGCGGGTTTCACATGCCACCAACTCCACATTCACAGGCAACTTCAGCGCCACAGCCGTTTTCAGATAGCCCTCAATGCAAAGGCTCTAGACGCAAATATTGGTGTGAGAGCTAATTCAATCAAGGAAACACTGCATGTTGGGGAAGGGCATATTGAAGAAGAATCAGCCGAGTGGTTCTTGTGGGAGAACAACTCCATTTGGCTCACTAACTTCACACACCATCAGGCTTCCAAGCAGCTCTCAAGGAAACTCAGTTTTCACACTCTATGCTTAGTGCCCTTTGAGTGCCTAGGACTGAAATGAAGCTTGGTGAGCATCCCACACAAACAAATGCTCCACATGCGGGTTTCACATGCCACCAACTCCACATTCACAGGCAACTTCAGCGCCACAGCCATTTTCAGATTGCCCTCAATGCAAAGGCTCTAGACGCTAATATTGGTGTGAGAGCTAATTCAATCAAGGAAACACTGCATGTTGGTGAAGGGCATATTGAAGAAGAATCAGCCGAGGGGTTCTTGTGGGAGAACAACTCCATTTGGCTCACTAACTTCACACACCATCAGGCTTCCAAGCAGCTCTCCAGGAAACTCAGGTTTCACACTCTATGCTTAGTGCCCTTTGAGTGCATTATCTAGGAATGAACCTGGTAGAGCATCCCACACAAGCGAATGCTCCACATGCGGGTTTCACATGCCACCAACTCCACATTCACAGGCAACTTCAGCGCCACAGCCGTTTTCAGATAGCCCTCAATGCAAAGGCTCTAGACGCAAATATTGGTGTGAGAGCTAATTCAATCAAGGAAACACTGCATGTTGGGGAAGGGCATATTGAAGAAGAATCAGCCGAGTGGTTCTTGTGGGAGAACAACTCCATTTGGCTCACTAACTTCACACACCATCAGGCTTCCAAGCAGCTCTCAAGGAAACTCAGTTTTCACACTCTATGCTTAGTGCCCTTAGAGTGCCTAGGACTGAAATGAAGCTTGGTGAGCATCCCACACAAACAAATGCTCCACATGCTGGTTTCACATGCCACCAACTCCACATTCACAGGCAACTTCAGCGCCACAGCCGGTTTCAGATAGCCCTCAATGCAAAGGCTCTAGACGCAAATATTGGTGTGAGAGCTAATTCAATCAAGGAAACACTGCATGTTGGTGAAGGGCATATTGAAGAAGAATCAGCCGAGTGGTTCTTGTGGGAGAACAACTCCATTTGGCTCACTAACTTCACACATCATCAGGCTTCCAAGCAGCTCTCAAGGAAACTCAGTTTTCACACTCTATGCTTAGTGCCCTATGAGTGCATTATCTAGGAATGAACCTGGTAGAGCATCCCACACAAACGAATGCTCCACATGCGGGTTTCACATGCCACCAACTCCACATTCACAGGCAACTTCAGCGCCACAGCCGTTTTCAGATAGCCCTCAATGCAAAGGCTCTAGACGCGAATATTGGTGTGAGAGCTAATTCAATCAAGGAAACACTGCATGTTGGGGAAGGGCATATTGAA